>NC_091337.1:6195390-6197890 GCF_038502225.1 Cherax quadricarinatus | reverse complement strand
AACGCCACTTGTTACAGATCCCCACTCGGATTTAACCCCATTTATGGACACTCTCTGCTTCCTGTCAGTGAGCCATGACTCGATCCACGAGAGCACTTTTCCCCCAATGCCATGAGCTGCCACTTTCTTTAACAGTCTATGGTGCGGAACTCTATCAAAAGCCTTACTAAAATCTAAGTAAATAATATCAAATTCTTTATTGTGGTCAACAGCCTCAAAAGCTTTACTGAAGAAAGTTAATAAATTAGTTAGACAAGACCGGCCTCTTGTGAATCCATGCTGAGTATCATTAATCAAGCTATGCTTATCGAGATGGCTTCTTATAATCTCAGCTATAATTGACTCTAGTAATTTGCCTACAATTGAGGTCAGGCTTATTGGGCGGTAATTTGACGGTAACGACTTGTCCCCTGTTTTAAAAATAGGAGTTACATTAGCCATCTTCCACATATCAGACACTACACCTGTTTGAAGAGATAAATTAAAAATATTAGTTAATGGTTCACAGAGTTCCATTTTGCATTCCTTAAGAACCCTTGAAAAAACCTCATCAGGACCCGGCGACTTATTTTGCTTCAGTCTGTCTATCTGCCTCACAACCATCTCACTAGTGACTGTGATGTTACATAATTTATCTTCTTCTAGCCCACTGTAAAAATTAATTACTGGAATATTGTTAGTGTCTTCCTGTGTAAAAACTGAGAGAAAATAATTATTTAAAATCAAGCACATTTCATTCTCATTGTCAGTAAGGTGCCCATAGTTATTTTTAAGGGGACCTATCTTATCTCTAACTTTTGTTCTATAGACCTGGAAAAAACTTTTTGGGTTAGTTTTAGAATCCCTAGCAACTTTAATTTCATAGTCCCTTTTAGCTTTTCTTATCCCCTTTTTAATGTCCCTCTTAATGTCAATATACTGATTCATAAGATGACCCTCACCTCTTTTGATACGCCTATAAATTCCTTTCTTATGCCCTAGTAGATATTTGAGCATATTATTCATCCATTTTGGGTCATTTCTATTTGATCTAATTTCTTTATATGGGATAAACGCTCTTTGAGCAGCATGTATAGTGTTCAGAAAACTGTCATATTGATAGCTCTCTTCGTTACCCCAGTCAACAGATGATAAGTGTTCTCTAAGCCCATCGTAATCTGCTAAGCGAAAATCTGGGACTGTTACTGAGTTATTGCTACTATCGTACTTCCATTCAATGCTAAATGTAATTGATTTGTGGTCGCTAGCACCCAGTTCCTCTGAAATTTCTAAATTATTAACAAGGGATTCATTGTTTGCCATAACTAAGTCAAGCAGGTTATTTCCCCTTGTAGGTTCTGTCACAAACTGCTTCAAAAAACAATCCTGAAATACTTCTAAGAAGTCGTACGATTCTAAATTCCCAGTCAAGAAATTCCAATCAACATGACTAAAGTTAAAGTCTCCTAGAATTACTACATTATCGTGCCTTGTGGCCTTAACAATTTCCTCCCATAGTAGTTTCCCTTGGTCCCTATCTAAGTTAGGGGGACGGTATATCACTCCTAAAATCAGTTTTTCATGCCCCTCTGAAAATTCTATCCAAACAGACTCTGTATGTGTTACTTCAGACTTAATACCCGTTTTTATGCAACAGTTCAAGCGATCTCGGACATACAATGCCACCCCACCCCCCCCTCCCAATACTTCTATCTTCTTGGAACAATTTAAAACCCTGAATATGACATTCCGCAGGCATGTCCCGACTTTTTGAATTAAACCACGTCTCAGTTAAGGCAAATACATCAATGTTACCTACACTAGCAACTAATCTCAACTCGTCCATCTTATTCCTAGCACTACGGCAATTAGCATAATAAACATTGAAAGACTCTCCTTTCTCTTTACCCTTCCTGCTCATTTCTATTTTTCTACTAAACCTATTACCGTCCTTATCACCCAAGGTCCCTGGCTTTTCAATATCTATCTCGTTCTTATTATTACTAGTTCCCCTAGAACTCGTAATATTACTACACTGGGACTTCACTGTTTTCCTGCCAAAACCCATACCACTAACTATTCCTAGTTTAAAGTCCTAACTGCTCCCTCCACTGCAGTTGCCAGTGCTCCCACCCCACACCTAGATAAGTGAACCCCATCCCTGGCATACATGTCATTTCTGCCATAGAAGAGGTCCCAGTTGTCAATGAATGTTACCGCATTTTCCTTACAGTATTTGTCCAGCCAGCAATTGACACCAATTGCCCTGGACAACCATTCACTTCCAACTCCCCTCCTTGGCAAAATACCACATACGAGAGGGTTCCCACCCTTACTTCTAATTATTTCTATTGCTGACCTATACCTGCTAATCAGGTCCTCACTCCTACGTCTGCCAACATCGTTGCCTCCAGCACTGAGACAGATAATAGGATTGCTCCCATTACCTCTCATGATGTCATCCAGACGGCTAACAATATCCTCCATCCCAGCCCCAGGAAAGCAAACTCTCTGTCTCCTA
>NC_091337.1:5982890-6180390 GCF_038502225.1 Cherax quadricarinatus | reverse complement strand
TTCTAGCGTGGCCCAGTGGGCTATTTTGTATTACAGTTTTATAACAGTGTAAGAGCAATCATTATTTCATCTGGTCAGTGTTCGGCAAGTCCTTCCGAGTTTATATTTGTCCAACCTTTATATATGTATATATTATATGCACACAGTTATAATGAAATTGTTTAGTTCTAAGGAAAGAACAAAATCATTGTGAGGAGAGGTAGAGAAACGAGGGGGTTGTGATGCTGGACATTTATTTTGCAGATGTTTGCTGAAGGTTACCCACATATCTGTACTCTGAAAGTGAAACTGAACATAATGGTGTCAGGCAAGTTGAGCAATTGAAGAGCAGCTCGCTGTGCTCCAGTGTGTTGGCAACACAATTTTTATATTACTTTACTGTAGGATATTTAAATTTTTCTACCTTGGGATTTGCCAGAGAGAGGGGAAATAATGCTAAAATAATTTTGACGCTTTGTTATTAATATTATCAAAGACATTTTATCTTAATTTCAGGGAGAGAGTGATGGAGGAAGGGAGAATAAGGGAGAGCTGAAGAAATGAGGGAGGAAAGGCGAGTAAACGAGGGAGGGCGAGTGAGAGTGAGTGCTCAGGCGAAGGCTGACTTGTCGAGCTCACTCTATAGTGTGTGTGTGGGGGGGGGGGGAGTTACCGTTTGACAAAGGCACTTGTCGATAGATAGCCTGTTTTGTGTTTACTCCTACGTATGTATGTGTGCGCGCACGCTCGCGTACGTATGTGTATGACGTCACACTGAGTGCCAACCGTTATTGGCGATGACCGCTAGTATGGCAGGTAACACCGTTATCTCACGTGTAGTAATGAAACAGTGTATATTTGAATAATTTTGATATACCTGATACCTGCTGTGCTGGGGTTTGTTCAAACAAAAGTTGGCAAATGAGTTTTTTTTTTTTTCGTATTCCCGTCGAGAATGATGGTCAGGAAAAACGGCTAGCAGCTATCATGTTACTCAAATAGGTGCTGACATTAAACACGCTTGTGTAGCCAACATTGCACCTCGGGTAATAAGTTGGCAGTCATTAATGTTTACTATACCCTTCGAGGGAGGTGCCGTGATGCTGGTGTGAGGCTTTTGATTCAAGGAACTGGACCTATCCTCCCAGTCCTTGAATCGAACCTGATTATCTCATTCTCCTCGCTTTATGTGACCCTTAGGTTTATTATTATTTTTATTTATTATCAAAAAAAAAAACGTATAATTTCAAGATGGCTGTAAGTGATTTAAGGTGTGTAATTTTTAAAATAATCGCATTGTGTGTGGGGGGTTATGTTAAGATCACACCACAAAGCAGCAGTTACGTAACACATTGACATTAACAGTGATAACTAAACAAGTACCTTGAAATATGTCATTATCTTGATGTACGTTGTACGCTGTCGAAATCCCCCCTCAAGGAAGGTTCCTTGATGTTGGTGAGGGGCTCTTGATTTAGGGAATTGGATCTGTGCTCCAGTTCCTCGAATTAAGCCTGAATGCCTTCCACATCCCCCCCCCCCCCAGGCGCTGTATAATCCTCCGGGTTTAGCGCTTCCCCTTGATTATAATAATAATAATCTGTCGAAATCCTGAATTAATGTTATAAATGGTAATATACATTTATGTGAGCAGTATTGAGGTTCAATAGAAGTTTGTTTTAGTATTAAGTTTTATTCCAATTTTTATTGATACTTGACGCCTGCCGAATATGAAATATTTATGCTGTATTTGCCGTATGTTCTGCTATTTTGACCTTATTGACATTTTCATACACATTTTATTTTTTTCAGATCTAGTATTTGCACGTTTGTACTTTAAATGGTTAACTTCTGTATTTCATTATCACATATAAATTATATAGATTTATAAGCAATAAAATATTCAAAATAATACCGTACACTACCAATAATAAATACATATATGGAAGTGTTATCCTAGTACTGATTACGTACATTGTGTTTTGGCCGTATGTGCCATACCAAGGCATCATTTACCCAGCAAACTAAAATTGCCACCTTATGCATACATCTCTAATTCATGCTGTGAGATGTCTAGTATGTTCTTTGACTAAAATGCTGCTTTGTGACAGATAACTATTGAATGAAAACTGTTTTACTGCCAGTATGGCGGACACAGTTGCTCAAGTCACGTGACTATAAACTGTTTATAGCAACCATCTTCCTCAGTGACTTGAAATCCCTCGACTTTCATTTTATATTGACTACACGGATGTGTGTGTGTGTGTGTGTGTGTGTGTGTGTGTGTGTGTGTGTGTGTGCGCGCGCGCGTGCTTGTGTGTGTGTGTGTGTATGTGTGTGTTTAGCTACTGTCTATGCCCGCTTACCCCATTACACATTTTAAATATTGTCATTATTCAGACTATCAAATTCTCAGTATCGTGTCGTTGTTACTGTTTCTCTTGTCATTACCCAGGGCATTTGATTCAATTATCTTAGCTTCTTTGTAATGCATTTCCTTAAGCTCTGTAACAAGTCTAGTTGTGAACCTCAAGCTTTCAAATGTTTGACCAAGTTTGGACTCCATGTTGGTACTGTGCACTCTGATAAGCCTGATGTGTATCGTGTTCAAAAGGAGCCTTGATTGAGTTCATGAAGTGCTTTTTTTTTATTAGTCTCCCTTATGCCACTAAGGTTGTGCGGTAAATATTCACTTTTAGCGATATGCTGGTTTAGGTTCACTCGGCCTTGTCCATGGTGATAATTGTATCTCTTCTAATACAGTCCACGGTCTCTTCTCTCCCTCATCCCTTGTAATTGTTTGGGAGTAACTCCAGTAAATACTCATTTGACCATTCTAACAATGTGCCCAAATCGTGTATCCACTCATTAACTTCACATTCAGAGGTGAATGAGAGTAATCCTTAAAGAACCCTACTCGTTACCCTTGACCATTTGGTATCTGTCTTGCCGTTACTGTCTCCTGTTCTTCAGGTATTGCTTGATTTACTGGGGCTTTTATACTTCAATTCTCGTTTCCTTCTCTAATTTGTGGATCAGTCGCCAATTCTTTCCTGCAATTCAAGAAGCTAGTCAATCTTCCCCCTCTCCTCCCTCTCCTTATCTTTTGCCGTATCTCCTTTATTCTGTCACAGAACTCGAAAAGGGTAATGAAGCAGGATTTACAATACCTGATTCCATCCATATTTGTTTTCTTTAGCCCAGTTCGTCCTAGATGCTCAGTCTCATGATTATCTTCATCTGTGCTTTGCACAGCATCCACATCAGTGATACTGGCCTGCAGTCCAAGGCCTCTTGTCTATTTCCTTGTTCATATTTGCAGTTTTCCAGCTGCCCGGAAATTACCTTGTTTCTAGTGACTTGTAGATCTTCAGAATAGAGTTGTACTGGCTGAAATACACCGCATGCTAGTGACTTTCTTTTATGCCTAACAATATTTTCTTACATCTAAATTAAATTACCTGTATACTTAAAAATAAATGTTTATTATTATTATTATTATTATTATTATTATTATTATTATTATTATTATTATTGCTTTGCCTTTGCTTCTATTCTCAAAACCCGTGGAAATGCATAGCCTTTTGTTGTATCCAACCCTTTTCAGTAGCTTCCTTTCTTTGCCCTTTGTTCGTATGTTGTGTATTAACTTGTATCTTTCCCCGTTCTTAATGTATCTTCCCTCATACCACAGTGGAGATCTCTCTAAATATTCTGTTAATTTTTTTGGCTAGGCTCTTCATTGTCTTGTGATGTCTTACTTTCCTTTTCTTAGCCCAACAAATCCTGTATACAGACTCTAGAGGCTCTCGTATATGCATTTTTTTTAGAAAGTTGAAAATATACAGGAGAAAGAGAAAGCAGCGAGAACAAAGTGAATAAATGTAAGAGGTGAGACGGTGAGAGACAATAAGGAATTTTGAAAAGAGCTTCACCATCATTGTATACAGGAATATAGACGTAAGGCTCATCGTAGACAGTATTCAGTAGCTGCACCACTTGTATAGCAAAGAACGTATTTGTTATTGTGGAGGCGCTAAACCCGTAGTGATTATACAGCGCCGGGGGGGGGGGGGGTTGGAAGGCATTCAGACTCAATTCAGGGAACTGGAGCATAGAACAAACTCCCTAGATCCAGAGCCCCACACCAGCATCAAGGAACGTCCCTTGAGGAGAGCAAGACAGAAGACACTACAGCTGGCTGCAAACTGCCGCAGCCCAGTCATAGAGCCAACTGCACCCTTATTACTGGAAAACAATCATCCTCGCTCCAGCCATATGGTCGGATTCAGTGGACCACAGCCACAGGGTCTTTAACAGTACCTCCTCCTCCTGCATCGTTGATACTCCTTGGAAGAGGCACTGAATGTGTCATCTGACCTATACCCATGTCAGGACACCATTTCCTGAAGAATGTACATACATGAGTGCCGTCTGGCTCATGCACCTCAGACACGCTGTCATAACCTGGTGCTCCGGCAACTTCTTGTACTGTAATTATATCTTTGATGGTTTCTCATTGTCTCGATGGTTGCATGTCTGATAGCCTCTCGTTGTCTTGATGTTGCATGTCACGTGCGAGCGCATCAAACGTTACGCATCAATTTTTTTTTATTAATATTAAAAGTTTGACATGTTTTGATTGAGAGTGATTGGGCTGGTGGTGGTGGGAGGTGGCTTTCATTTAGATGACAAATGTGACCTTTTGTAGTGGTTATGAAGCACTTTATTCTCACAACAAGGAGGATTTACTCTCAGAATTACACGTTCTCTATTTTTCTTCTGACAACTCGTTTCCAGACGTATTGCAGATGTTTTTTGTGGTTAAATACAATTTTTATTAACTTGAATAATGAAACTGATCATTGATCAAGGCTGAGGGACTAATTACCTCGATATTACCTCTCCACCTCTGTCCTCTGTGTCATAATCCCCTGTATTCGACTGAGGAAGCCTGAAAAGATACCCAGGTGTTCCACGTGTATCTTACCATGATTTTGTGATTAAGAGTTCAAATGTACCGTTTGATTTTTTATTCTGATTTAAAAAAAAAATTCTTCACAAATGTTAAAAAAATCATTGTCTCTCAGAACGGCATATCCAAAATCTCAATAAAATATCCCACCTGTGCCTCGTGTAAATGACAACCACAGTAACTTTTTTAGCTAAAAGAACATTTAGGTGTATTTCCTGGACCAGGCATGTGCCTCTATTCCTCCACTAGCTCCCATGTAAGATAACGGTGATCAGTAGTGACTTTCGGTACATTGTCCAAGTAATGCTAGTTGTTTCATCTCTTGGTTCTGTTGCCTAGTAGTAATAGATACCTAGAATTTAGTAGATTGTGGTGGGTAGCTTCCTAGGGAAGATTACTCAAGGACTCCTTGGTTTTCCTGGGCTAATAAGCCGAGTGTAGTATTATTTTTGTCTTATCGACTTCACATAGTATCATTTAGGCTGCAGTTCGTATGTACACTAATAATGCTTAAAATGTAAAATCTGCGCTCGTATACTGTGGGCGATATACATTTGTATGTGTATTCCTTGTGTGATGGTGTTGTCCGTGCAGTGTGCTGGAGTATTAGCGTTGGTGTAGGTATCTGGTGTGTTGATAACCTAGTTATACTAAGTGCTGTGGTAGAGGGCACTGACTCTGGCTAAAGTCAATGGACCGCTCTTCTAGGCTGGAGATGGTCACTGCTGATGTGTCACTACTGGTGTCAGTGCCATTGCTGGTGTCAGTGCCACTGTTACCAGACAGTGATACCTCCAATACAAGTTTTAAGGTCCCATATTCCATTACCACTGTGAAAGTCTCGATGTACTGACTGCAAACACTGAAGCTTCGACATTAAGCACACTGTCCATCCCCGCCCTCGTTTATTTCCTTCACTGTTTCTGTACACTTCCCGTCTCCCTTCTCTTACCCAATATCCTGATCCTCTTCCCGTCTCTTAGTGTTTTTTCATCCAATTAATAATCTCTTAATATCAGGTAATAATGTAATGTGGCTCTATCTGTAAGCTCACAATTTTATAAAGACACAGCAAAGAACATTTTTATACAAGAACCTCTCTTAAGAGGTCTTTGATACTGGTTAAAGGTTCTTGACTCCAGGAATTGGATCTGACTTCCCCATCCTTGGATGGAACCTGCTTACCTCCCATTACTCCAGGCGCTGTATGGCCTCTACGGGTTTAGTACTACCCCATGAATGTAATAATAATAATATACAAAGTTTCACCCACTTAGGGCTTCATCTAGTAGCGCAGGGATTAATGCTTTGGGCTCGCTACCGAGGGTAAGTGGGGTGAAAACCCAAAACCCGCACGAAGCGAGACGTTTGGGCAAGTCTTCCTGTCACCTGGCAGTAAATAAATTACTGGAAGTTAGTAGACTGTTAGGGGTTGCATCCTGGGTAAGGACGTAAAATAGATTCCACTGGAAGTAAATCACATAAATTATTTTTAATAGATTCTAAGTTACTAACCCTTTGGGGTTAATAATCCGTATAGTCTTCTTACCTTTATAAAATAAATTAAATGAATCGTCGAAAGTACACACGACATGCTGCCTGTTGACAATGTGTGAGCACCCGGCTTAAGTGCTAGCAAGAAACTCCTGTGAAGTGAAAGTGGTGACCTCACAGCTTGCAGTGTTTGCCTCAGCACAGCACGAGCCAAGCAGAAGCCTTATAAATACTTTCTATTATTATTCATGGTTTTGCATCCACGTGAAAATAGACGATTGAAAAAAATATTTACGAGACAGAGAACCAATATTAATGTCATGTCACAGTGCTTGCACAATGAAGGAGGGGTGGTGGGGATGTTGCAGTTTGGCGGGTCTTGTGAACTGTAATGTCAGCACTTCTGGCAAGACACTGATTGAATGAGTAACGGTGAGCTTTTTCTTATGCCTGAGTGTTAATTAAAATTAACATTTCAAGCATTTTTGAGCAACTGTATTCGGTGAAACTGAAAAAGAGATGTTCACACAAGCACAGTGAATATAAGATCCCAAATTTGAGGCGATTTGATGTAAGCATTAATAGATGTAAATAGATAATGCAGATCGTAAGTAATCTACATTTAAGTGAAAACACTAACTAAAAAGACTGGTCAGTTTTCAAGGAGAGAAAAGTTAGGGGAGGGGGAAAGGTGTGGAGAGGAAGATAATGATATCTGAGATCTGAGGGGGAGAGAGAGAGAAGTGAGGTGATAGAAGGATTTTGGAAGGGAGCGAGTAAGGAGAGAGGAGAGGAGAGAGAGGTGTGAAGGAAGGAAGGAAGATAAAAGTGCTCAGAGGTGTGAGGAAGGGGAAGAGATTCCGATCGTTTTTGTGAAAGAAATGTCAACTGGAAACTGTTAATTAATAGACGGACGCTGACTCAGACACGCCATTCTTCTGCTACACAAGACCTCATACTCTAATAAACTACAAACATTGTCTTCGTGCGATGAATAACTCAGTGGTAAGAATTAGGCTCGCAACCAAGCAGAGATCCGTATTGAATCCACGAGCTGGTGAAAAATGTAAGCAATTTTTTTTGAAAGCCCCGAGTAGGATTATTATTATTATTATTATAATCAAGGGGGAAACGCTAAACCCGTAAGATTATACGAGTAGGATAAAGACAAATACATTTACATGGAAACGGCGGTGTTAGAACCTTGAACCCTGCTGAAAGTCATTTCCTGGGAAAGAGGCCATTGTGTAGGAAAACTCAAGATCTGCTAGAAGTATTGGTGATGGTAAACGGTATGCATGTGTCTAATGGTGCTCGTAAAACACTTTAAGACCCACAACACAGATGGACCTTTCATATTTATTGTTGAGAGAGCGAGCAAGCGCGCCACTTGGCCAAGAATCAGTGATGTAGTGACAACAGACGTGCGCTATGCGCAAACCAGAAGTCATCTGCTTGATAGTGGTGCACTGGATTGCTAGGAATACTAGGCTAAGTATTGTGCATACCTGAATACTTAAAATAACTCCCGAGTTTTTACATAGTAGTTAGCTAAGCTTTTAACAATGATGGTAGCGAGGCTAGCTTTCGAAGGATGAGTCCTGAGGAGTTCTTGCTTCATCAGTAAGTCACTACTAATTGCCAAAGCCTCACCACGGGGTGTGATTGTAAGTGCAACAGATTCATGTACGTATAAATTAGAAAGCCTATTTAATTAATCTGTTAATGGTGCCTGGATAACCCCCCCCCCCCGGCCCTCTTTCAGACCACGCAACGCGGAAAAGCTACAAAAAAGAGAACTACAAAATTCACATAGGAAAGTAAAGTATATAATGTAATTCGAAGTTTGAAAAGATTACCTGTTATAAATTTTCATAAGTCAAGAAAGAACAAATCTGCCAGAATGCAAATCGTTTGATAAGCTTTCGTTTCAGACTCCTACGACAGGAGGGTAGTATCAGATGACCAGAGAGCGAGCGAGCTCAGTCTAATAGTTATTTCTTGCTTATTGTTTAAACAACGAAGAGTTCTGCTTAAAGTCCTTGTCGTGTGGAACTAGGGGTGGGGATGGTTGTGGAAAGATGATGGATGGTGGTGGGGGCGAGTGAAAATGAGATGAGTGGGAGGTGATGGAAACGGGAAGGGGAGTACAGGGCGGGAAAGGAGAAAGGTATTTAAAGGGGTATTTTGAGGAAAAAAAGAGGGGGAGAAGAGGATGAGGGAGGTGAAGTGACTCGCCTCTGCCAGCAGCCCTCCGTCACGTCTGCTCCGCCATCCTGGATTTTATAGGGAGCATAATAAAGCGATCAAACCAAGAAGGGAGAAGCAGATAGGCGAGGAGAGTGAGTGCCAGGGAATCGAAGGGTAAGGAAGAAGTGAGACTAAAGAGGGAGGGGGTGAGAGGAAAGAACGACGAATAATATAGGAATGGAGAGAATGAGGTGTAAGGTGGAAGGCAAAGTAGGGGTGAAGAGGAAAGGGTGGGGACGACAGAGGGTGAGAGAAGGAAGTGAGAGCGAAGAGTGGCGAGATGGCGGTATGAAAGATGAGATGAATGGAATAAGAAGAGACAAGACGAGAGTGGGAGAGATTAAAGCAAGTGAAAGGCCTGAGACTGGAAAGGGGGGAGGGAGAGAAGGAGAGAAGGAAGGAGTTTTTATACCAAACGAGCTCATCAGCATGGTGCGGCTGCCCTATTCTATAACGCAGCTTATGGTTCCCCTTTTATATTCTATCACACAGGATGAGTTGCATGCACGAAGTAATAAAATCTGTCAGCCTGAGCTGGGAGTCTTAAGTAGGATGATCGGCAGATCAAGTATTCCAGTATGAGTTCACCAGCTTCAAGGTAATAGTAACTGTAGCTTTGCTGGAGTTACTATTGCTTGAGAATTACTATCGGCCAGGATGACATTTCACAGGAAAAATAGAATTCACGAAAATATCATAATCACAGCAAAAATTATGAAAATATTATAATCTTACGGGTTTAGCGTTTCCCCTTTGATTATAATGATAATATGCACACAGACACGCGCACAAGTGATCAAGTGAGGTAGAAAGAGAAAGCTAAGGAAAAGGAGGGATGAAAGCAGTCTCCAAGTTTCACTCTCGTTATTAACGGTAGAGTGTACGTAAATATAAGTTAATGAATGTTAACCTAACCAAGTACAATTATATAATTTTTGCCTCGCAGTAATGCGACAAGCAACCTGTCCTTTATAGGAGGACAAGTTGCTGGTTGCCCTGCTTCCGTCTGCAGTATAAACATGCAAATAGTGGTTACTTCTGCTTGGCAACGAATGCGACTGAATTTGTCGCGTCTTCTCATTGGTTCGTCCAGGGCTCGCGCCCCCTGGCTGCCGTCACTTTATACAAATGGACAAAATACATTCCCGGAAAGGATCGACTAAATCTTATACTGTACTCGTACTTTAAGTGTGTTCAAATATCATTGGGAATGAATCTAGGGTAGATTTAGTCGCTTGATAACAGAACTGGCCTGGAATGTATACGAGGTCTTCGTTAAGAATCGCAGCCACTCACTGTAATGGAATACTATATATTTACTGCAGATTTCATGCGATTGAAATCCAGAGAGAGAAAAAATAGTGTAAGACTGTTGGAATCAGTTGCGAAAATGAAATTAAAATTTCAGCTTGAAGAGGACATTGTGCTATCCAACAGCCAAAAAACGACATCGTATTGTTTGATATAATTAGATTAATTAGTAATGATGCAGTAATATTGGATGACTTCTGTAACCATGATGTCACCTGGAACTAAGTTTCAGATGACTAAGAAACTATTTAACAAATCAGTATGTTAGTAATCAGCTTATCGCTGCCATAGTATATGGATCCTGTCCTCACAAGATACACGATATACATTCATGTGAAGTGCCAGACAACAAGATAAGTGGCCACCATATTATCATATTGGAAATAAACATATTTTGAGATCCAAGGCAGTTATATGACTGTTTTGAACTGCAAAGTAGTAAACGTGAAGGTGCGCTGAGCTCTCGCTACAAGACTGGCCAGGACAATGTTCTGCAAGACTGGCCAGGACAATGTTCTGCAAGACTGGCCAGGACAATGTTCTGCAAGACTGGCCAGGACAATGTTCTGCAAGACTGGCCAGGACAATGTTCTGCAAGACTGGCCAGGACAATGTTCTGCAAGACTGGCCAGGACAATGTTCTGCAAGACTGGCCAGGACAATGTTCTGCAAGACTGGCCAGAACAATGTTCTGCAAGACTGGCCAGGACAATGTTCTGCAAGACTGGCCAGGACAATGTTCTGTAAGACTGGCCAGGACAATGTTCTGCAAGACTGGCCAGGACAATGTTCTGTAAGACTGGCCAGAACAATGTTCTGCAAGACTGGCCAGGACAATGTTCTGCAAGACTGGCCAGAACAATGTTCTGCAAGACTGGCCAGGACAATGTTCTGCAAGACTGGCCAGGACAATGTTCTGCAATGTACTGAATAAGTAAGAGGCCAGAACAATGCTATAAATAAATAAGCACAAGAGCTTTGGAAATATCTTAAATTGTCATGACATTTCTGGCATTGAGAACCCTGATAATCCACTTGATAATTATGTTGGTCGTGACCACCTTCGTGAATAAGCTGTTGTCTGGGACTTCTTTACTTGTGCTTTACCTGTGACTGGTTTGGTTTCGAGGGTTCTTCTACACCTCCAGCTAGACCTGAACTCTGGTCTCATTTTGTCGACAAGATTACTAAACTTTGATTCATACTTTTCTTTCAAGGCATTTCTCTGATTTCTTCAGGAATAGTGTATTTGCCTTCATGTATAAGGACGAGTCTTGTATTTGAACTTGTTTTTGGTTGAGTTTTGCTTTTTTTTTTTTTTTTTACTCTTTCAGTGACCTGTTTATCTTATTTCTAATGTTTGTATTGTTATATTTCTCGATATTCTCTTTATAAACTTTCTTAAATATGATAGATACGTATTTGGTTTGTTTGAACAATCATTAAAAGACACTGTATAAAGTCTTTTGGATTATTGTTTGAAATATTAGACTGTTTTCACGGAAACGTATTTCAGTACTGTGTTTTGTATTCATGTTTTCCAGGCATTAGTTTGGCATCATTGTTCAGGCGTTTCTCCCAAGGAATGCTGGAATGTTTCTTGTTTATCTCGCTTATTGCAACAATCTTTTGGAAGTCTTATTGACTGAAGAACCCCTGACGTTTAATGTCTATGGGTCGTCGTGCCGGAATTTGCTCTTTAATTCAATGTTGTGATTCGAATCGGTTGTATTTGAGGTGATGTCTGATTAGTTCCTCATTGTGAAGATAAAACTAAGACTGTTATAATTTCTGGTCTGTTCTGTCACATGTTGGTCATCGTGAATTTGCCGGAGAGAAATCTCTGAAATGTGCTGTTGAAGTATGCTACTTCCAGGTAGGTAGTTACTGTGTGTCATCTTCCACAGGGTTGAGACCTTTCTTGAAGGTAAGAACCACTGTTGCCTCGAGAGAGCTAGCCTGGCCGCGTTCATCTATGTTGCAGCCCCTCGTAAAACCACCATAAACCTCTACTACTTTCTGGAACGAAACATTCTCAAAATATTCAGCATGGACGAATATGCCTTAGGCCTACCCCCACATCAAAAAAAAATGACCACCGAAAAATAATAGGTGTTTTTTTGTCGTTGAAATAATAAATGAACGGGAAAACAACGTGCTGTGCCACTCCCTCCCTGGCCGCACTACAATAATTGAGAGTACCGCAAAACATGGCGTCTGCCGCAGCCCCAGAGGTTGTGTGAGGGAAGAGGAAGGGTGCGAGTCCCTCTTGTCCTGTGCGTATCTTTCCGGATTGACGATGAACAGTATAGAAGACGATGAAGACAACTTTGTGACTTATCAAACAGCGAAGGGTTGAAAGCAAATCTACTTCGGAATAACACGTAGTATAAGGAATGTGAAGTGGTTGACAGAAACAAAGGAAAACATGTAAGTTTATTTAGGCACAGGTACACATAAGCACGATTATCATACATAGTGTAAATTACCTAGGATAACCCAAAAAAGTCAGTGATTTATTTTCATTGGTGAATGTAACGAATGGACAGTGGCCTCCAGAGGTGGGAGGAGTATGGCATTGAGGAAGATTGAAGCAGCGTTTGAGAACAGATTTCGTTTTGCTTTTAGGACGAGTGTGCAGTTGTGGACAAGGAGGCAGGTAGGACAGATGCTTCAACACAAGAAAAAGTACATTGTTGTTAGATATTCTCAAATTTAATGGGTTAGGTTGAGATCTTCCACATCGCACCTTCGACAGGCCAGTAGGCCTGCTGCAGTGCTCCTTGTTTCTTATGTTCTTATGTATTTAAGACTCCATTCTCGTACTTTAGTTTCATATTATTCCAGGCCATGGAGCTGAACTCTTCTCCAGGCTGAGGGACTGACCACCTCAAACTATTTCTCCTAGGTTGATGGGCTGATTACATTATCATTACCTCATCACTTCTGCTGCTTACAATCCATTCTTTGTATTTGACTGAAGAAGCCTACCTCGCAGACGAAACGTTTTCAACGGTAAAGATACCCAACTGTTGCACATGTGTCTTACTCATAAGAAAAAAATATTACCGATACTAATACATAAATAAAGGACTCAGGTTAAGCCTCTTGTGATGCATTTGACAAATTTTATTTCACGGGAGGAACTGTTACACCTGCGGAGAGCCACATGTGGAACTGTTCCACCTGTGGCTCCAGTCACAAGTGGAACTTACGCACCTGTGGATGCAGCCACAGGTGGTAAAGTTCTACCTGTGGGTGAGACCTGTTTACTCACCGATTTGAGGATGAATCTTGGTGCAAACTAGAGCCGTGCCGCCAACGAGTGCTGAAGACACTAATAGTAGTGATGTCCTTTATTGGTAGAAATTTTCACTTGTGGGTGACTTGGTTGCTGGTCCCCGGCTCTTAAGCCTGTCTGCCAGCATTACTTTCTAAGTCGTAATAGCATGATTGCAAACAAATCACACTGGCCTGTGAATTTTAGGACTTTCCCAACATGGGTTCAATCCCTCACCCATTCTGCCAGGCTTGATGGTGCCTGACGTCATCATCATCACACCTATTCTCTAAACTGTTCATAGTTTCCTTGCTTTCCAAACAATCCCAAGACCCCACAAAGGGGAAAAATAATAATTATTAATAATAATTTCTGTAAGTACATAATGCTAGTGAAGGACTTGTGATTCAAGAAATGTGATCAATCTTATCCTTGCTCTATTAAAATTATTATCTCCCGCCCCCAGGCGCAGTAAGACCTTGTCGAGTGCGATACTTCCTTATCAATAATACTATTATCTACAGCCGAAAAAAATAATATCCAGTGTTTTTTAAATTTGTTACTGTTTCCCATTATTTTTCTTATTGCTTTTCAGTCTGTCAGTTTCTCTTACTATCTTGCATGTCGTAATCATGCCTCCTATAAGTCTTTGTGTGGGTAGTAGTAGTTACTAGTTGTCAGGGGCGCTTTTCGATAGACACGTGGCTTGTTTTGTGTGTGTGTGTGTGTGTGTGTGTGTGTGTGTGTGTGTGTGTGTGTGTGTGTGTGTGTGTGTGTGTGTGTGTGTGCGTGCGTGCGTGTGTACTCACCTATTTTTGGTTGCAGGGGTCGATTCGCAGCACCTATGTGGGGGGGAGGGAGAGGGGTTGTAATACTTGGCTCTGCCTTCCTCCTCCTCCTCCTCCTCCTTCCATTCATCTTAGCTTTATATTCTATCTAGTGGTTTATGTCCCTTCTTCCCCCCCTTCCCCATCTACTGCCCGCGCCAGTTTTCCCTTCACTGGCAATTGGCTGAGCACCGTGTCCCCTCCTTTTTCCCCCTCTTCGTCTCCCCCTCTTAAACCCTCCCTCACCCCCATCTTGCAGTCGGTGGAGGAACCTTGGTATTGACTCACTCCCGCTGCACCACCGCAGACTCCACCCCTTAACTCCTACTCTTCATTCCACTCCTACTTTTCACTCCTACTCTTCGTTCCTTCTCTTCACTCCTGCTCTTCATTCCACTCCTACTTTTCACTCCTACTCTTCGTTCCTACTCTTCACTCCTACTCTTCATGAAACTCCTGCTCTTTACTCTTCATTCCACTCCTAGCCTCCTTTCAGCACCACTCCTGCCCTTGAGTCCACTCCGGTCCTCTCATCCACTCTACTTTTGCTTCGTAACTCAGTGGCAGCATGTTCGGTTTGAAATAGAAAGTACTTAGGATCGAACCCTGGGCGATGCGGGACTTATGGACAAGTCTCTTAACACACACCTCCGGTTTCCTAACAGTAAATACGCTGGAGTTACTGTTGTGGGTGGCATCCTGGGAAAGGACCTTAGTAAGAGGATCCCAAGTGGTAGGAAGCCACACAATTTGCATTTCTTGGGTTATCCTGGGTTATACTCCACTTAGGATAATAAGTAACCATCCATAGAGATACCACCGTCTTCTCATACTAGGGGGATACATAAGCCTGTTAAATGTTTTGTAAACTGGCAAGATTTCTGGACTTTTCTTTGTTTCATGAACTCATAAGATGGCAGATTTCCACTTACACAGTAGAACTTAGTTATGATTATATTATTAATAATTCCACTTGCTCAGTTCTACTTAGTCAGTATACACATGTCTTTCCTGTGCGCTTCTTAATAGTTATTATTTTTGTAATATCTATATTCTGATTTAGGTGGGCTGGTCTGAGCCGGGGGGTCATTGATTCCTGGAACTGTTAACTTAATAAGTCGTTCTTTACTCAAGTGACGGTGATCACGTGTGAACATGACAAGTAGCATATACACTGACAAATCATGACTTGGGTGCATCATCATTCATGATGGGGTGCATCATCCCTGGAAAATGATGTCTATATGAGAAATGGGGTGCATCATTTTTAGTTGGCTTAGTGTTAACCAGCTCAGGTGAGGGAGGTACAGTTACACATTAAACTGGTAGAAGCTACACGTATGAGTGTGCTTGGGAAGGAGACTAGAAGAACTATAATAGAAATAAGACTTATTACAGTGAAGTAGAAACATTGGAAAATTAGCAATAATTTTTTAAAAGTGCTTAATCATTAAAGAAGTTCAAATGAATACTCATATGGAAGACGACTGGAAAGAAAAACATTTTTAAGATCTATTATACAACTAGCCGGAGTACAAGAAAGTAGTTGTTATCGCGGTAATGGGCCTTGTTTAATTTAGAATGATGATCATCTTAGGTGGGCTATACAACTCAGCCTGACCCATGGCCGGACTCTGGGAATAGAAAGACACTCGGAACTCATCAGTGGCAAAGGTATATATCTGAGGCATATCAGCTAGCTTAGAAAGTGAAAGTGGTTAAATTATTTCGGACAGGATAGTAACTTTTCTATATAAAATTATAATAGGTAATTTTAATTTAAGCCAAGTACTGTGAGAGGCCATCTGTAGTTTAAGGCTGGCTTCTAGAGCAGTTTCTGCAGTCAAGTAGAGGGAACAACCAGCTTGACCTTGTACTGACAAAGCAGGAAGGCCTGATATAATAATATTGAGGTTGGAAGAGAGAGCTTCCATAAATGAATTTATTACATTTCCTGTTTTTAATTATGATAGCGCACTTAAGCTTCAAGGTTAATTTCTTGGTTTTTCATTGTCATCAGACTTGTTTTTGCTATCACTTGTTGTGATGTTAAATTTACATTACATGTTATGCCTTTTGATCTTATTTTATAGACTATCAGTTCATGGTCCCTTTTATTTAATGCCTTTGCAAAAAAAATCTCTGGTGTGTTCGTATTTTTTTCTTCCAAAGTATCTGTAATTATGCAGTAGCGGTCCTACTAGCTGCGACAGACAAGGTTATCCCGCTCTGAAGCCAAGCTTTTCTGCCTTGTAAAAATTCATGGTTTTCCATAAGCTTGGTACTTTATCTTCTTAACACACACTCGAGGATTTTGTATGGTGTGTGGCTTTGTGACTGGCGTATTATTATTCTGTCATCACAGAGCTCTCTCGAGCTGGATAGGAAGGAGCCTGGCAAAAAGAATATATATAGTTTGTTTCGCAGTTAACGGTTGAAGGCTCGAGCATACAGCACTCCTTGGCTAAATGATCCCCGCGGGGTTAGAGCTTTATATAACTCACAAAATACTATATAAATATTGTAATAAAGTTGGTAGAATTACCGACAATATGTAAAGTAAAAGGACACAAGTGCAACTAATGTGACATTTATTGTGGCAACGTTTCGCTCTCCAGGAGCTTTATCAAGCCATTACAAACAATACATGGACACATAGGGTATATAAAGGCTCAGAGTGAGGTGCAATACTAGTGAGGTAACATTTCGATGTTCACTAGTGGTAGTAGTAGTAGTAGTGGTAGTGACAAAAGTAATACAATATGATAGAGCAATTAATTCGTACAAGAGTAAAAGGATATAAAAGCTATTACTTGGATAACATAAATATAGACTGGAAAGAGGCAGCTTGTTTCAGTGTTCACTCTCTGTAATGTGCTTTGTGTAGTATAACAGGAGAGACTATGTGATGGCAGGGTTTACTGTTTTCAGGAGGATTCTTGCTAAGACTTCGGAGATGTTGAAGCTGCCGTTGTTTTGTTTAATTGTATTCGAAACAGCGATCAGTGCTGATTCGAGGCACTTGCGTCTGCGGAAATTGGTTTCTTTGATCACTAATTGGGCGTTTCTGAATTTCATGAGATGATTGGTGGAATTTCGGTGTTGTACACAGGCGTTGTTCAAGTTATCGTTCCTACATGCGTAAATGTGTTCATTGAGGCGGGTGTCGAGGTTTCTTGCTGTTTCACCTACGTAAATCTTGTCACAGCCTCCACAGGGTATAGTGTAAACTCCTGCATTGACTGGTTCGTGGTGCTTGGATTGTGTCCTGGTTAGATCCTTTATTGAAGTGCTAGAAGCGATGGCGACTCTGGTGTTAGCTTGTGAAAGTACTTTTGAGACGTTCAGTGCAACCTGGCTGTTGGGAAGAATTATAACTGTTGGGAGTGGTGTTGATGCGTGGAGAATTAATGATCTGAAGAGCTCTTTTCTTGCAGTCTTTGATGAAAAAAGAAGGAAAATGTAACTCAGTGAATGTTTGGTGAATATATGTACATTCCTCGTCAAGAAACTCAGGACTGCAAATTCGGTATGCTCTTAGGAAAAACCCGATGATGATGCCTCTTTTGGTCTTGGTATCTTGACTGGAATAGAAGTGTGTGAGATCATTTTTATTTGTGGGTTTCCGATAAACTTGAAATCTTAGGTTGTTGTCTACTTTGTGAATGAGGACGTCGAGGAAAGGTAGCTTGTCATTGGACTCTTCTTCTAGTGTAAACTGGATCGCCGGTTCAACTGCGTTGAGCCTTGCCTGAAGATCCCGTACATCAAAACGTTTTGGAGTTGTGATGAGGACATCGTCCACGTAACGTAACAAAGTGACGCTTGAAGGGATGATGTTGGCGAAGTGTTCGGACTCTAGGTGTTCCATGTATAAGTTGGCTAGGACGGCACTTATGGGGGACCCCATTCCCATGCCGTATATAAATATTTGTGAGCTGGAGCTATGTCTACAGTTTAGGGTCTTTGAGATTTCATCGAAATAAATTTTTCGAGGTACCCAGAGTGCTAGTTCTAATGGAATTTGTGTATTTTATATATATATATATATATATATATATATATATATATATATATATATATATATATATATATATATATATATATATATATATATATATATATATATATTTGGCATTCCAGAGATCAGGCTTCGGTCCTGTTCTTTCTTTTAGAATAAAAGAAAGCTGCTGTCATAGCTGCTCATTTTGAAAGCTAGGCCTAGCTATGGTATATTACCCACATGATGTACCCGCTTATGTGGTTGCTGGGGTCGAGTCTATGCTCGTTTACCCATTGAATGTGTGTAGGATTTGTTGCTAAAAGTTATGGAGTTTGTAGGGTGTACAAGGTTCATGGGAAAACACCTGGATCATCTACTCCTCTGGTATTGATTGGGATACTAGACGTGGAATCATAGTGTTCTTGCAGGATTCTGCGTAGGGTTCTCCATGAATATAAATTAATCTTTAAGGATTTCGCTCACGTCTTTATTGCCGACAGTGTATGACCAGTACCAGGCGAATATTTATATTATATTTTGCATTCAAAGAATTGTATTAGAATTAATGCTGTGCATTTTATCCAAGGGAATATACGATAGTTTGTTTATTTAATCTCTGCCCCTGAAGACCTTCGGGGGTGAACGCCCTCGCTGCCCGGTTCCAAACCTGACCTGGTCGATGACCTGATCAACCAGATTGTTGGTGCTAGACAGACGCAGTCTAAGATATGCACCACAACCTGACTGATCAGGAGACGACTTAGATAACTAAACCTACCCTCTTAAGTTTCTTTTTTCAGTTACATCGTGGTATTTGATACTTATTTATACTTTTAGGTTATCGAAGTATTTTGTATTTGTGATCGTTGTCTCTGATTGGTTGCTCATTGTTCATGACAGTATTTAGTTTAGCAGTTGTAGTGTGTTCAGGTAATTGGTGACTCATCACGACTTTGTTACAGAGTCTGGAGTTCTACCGTACCCAGCGTTCTTGTTGATATTAAGTGCGTCAGTCAGTGTCTATGCTTTTATTCTTTTCTCTTTCATTTTTTAACATTAGTTTGTGGAAAATAATATTTGGTAAAGTTTTTTTTTTTCCACTTTTTGAGCAATTTTTTTCATAGCTTCTCAACTACTCATCTGTATGACTCTTACGTGATTTTGTTTATTTTTAATTTCTAGTGTTTATATCATATATGATTATATTGCCCTGTTCGGGTAAGTGAATCTTTCACATACAGACCTGCTCCTCCCAGCCACATACAGACCTGCTCCTCCCAGCCACTTACAGACCTGCTCCTCCCAGCCACATACAGACCTGCTCCTCCCAGCCACATACAGACCTGCTCCTCCCAGCCACATACAGACCTGCTCCTCCCAGCCACTTACAGACCTGCTCCTCCCAGCCACATACAGACCTGCTCCTCCCAGCCACATACAGACCTGCTCCTCCCACCCACATACAGACCTGCTCCTCCCAGCCACATACAGACCTGCTCCTCCCACCCACATACAGACCTGCTCCTCCCAGCCACATACAGACCTGCTCCTCCCACCCACATACAGACCTGCTCCTCCCAGCCACATACAGACCTGCTCCTCCCAGCCACATACAGACCTGCTCCTCCCAGCCACATACAGACCTGCTCCTCCCAGCCACATACAGACCTGCTCCTCCCAGCCACATACAGACCTGCTCCTCCCAGCCACATACAGACCTGCTCCTCCCAGCCACATACAGACCTGCTCCTCCCAGCCACATACAGACCTGCTCCTCCCAGCCACATACAGACCTGCTCCTCCCAGCCACATACAGACCTGCTCCTCCCAGCCACATACAGACCTGCTCCTCCCAGCCACATACAGACCTGCTCCTCCCAGCCACATACAGACCTGCTCCTCCCAGCCACATACAGACCTGCTCCTCCCAGCCACATACAGACCTGCTCCTCCCAGCCACATACAGACCTGCTCCTCCCACCCACATACATACCTGCTCCTCCCACCCACATACAGACCTGCTCCTCCCAGCCACATACAGACCTGCTCCTCCCACCCACATACAGACCTGCTCCTCCCAGCCACTTACAGACCTGCTCCTCCCAGCCACATACAGACCTGCTCCTCCCAGCCACATACAGACCTGCTCCTCCCAGCCACATACAGACCTGCTCCTCCCAGCCACATACAGACCTGCTCCTCCCAGCCACATACAGACCTGCTCCTCCCAGCCACATACAGACCTGCTCCTCCCAGCCACATACAGACCTGCTCCTCCCAGCCACATACAGACCTGCTCCTCCCAGCCACATACAGACCTGCTCCTCCCACCCACATACAGACCTGCTCCTCCCAGCCACATACAGACCTGCTCCTCCCACCCACATACAGACCTGCTCCTCCCAGCCACTTACAGACCTGCTCCTCCCAGCCACATACAGACCTGCTCCTCCCAGCCACATACAGACCTGCTCCTCCCAGCCACATACAGACCTGCTCCTCCCAGCCACATACAGACCTGCTCCTCCCAGCCACATACAGACCTGCTCCTCCCAGCCACATACAGACCTGCTCCTCCCAGCCACATACAGACCTACTCCTCCCAGCCGCGTACAGACCTTCTCCCGGAGACTTATTGACTCTTGTACATCGTTACATATTATGTTATGATAACTAATTTAACTGTATAAAAAATCTTTGGTTTTTGTGAAGGTTCAGTCTTTGGAACAGCACTTTGCAGCGAGTCACGCCGTGCCACGAAATCCTTCAAATTTTCCCAGGACAGAGAGCCTAGTTTTTCACATCTTCCTCTACAACCCAGTCTTATATCTGATTCTATTTGTTTAATATTTGAAATAATTAGCTTTATTTCAATGGGCCCCTTTTCAAGTTAGCAGTACCGTATTTGTCAGGAGAAAGTGTAAAGCTCTTCGTCTCGGGTTTTAGTTATATCACGACCCACTCAGTGGAGCCTCTGGTTATTCGATCGAGCCGTTTCGCTGACTTACTGGTTCACCCTAATAAAAAAAAATTAGTGGACTCTTGAGAGGATTTAGAATAAGTTTCATGTAAAGAGCTCTTTTCTGTAAGTACAGATAACTTTATATTCAGTATCTCTCATTTCCCCTTCCGATTCAGTGATTTTTTTTATATATCCTAAATTGGTGGTAACTTCTAAAATCCCTCGAATTGTATTCACTGAAGTGCAGGCAAGGAAGATATATATCATAATTTATACGTGGAAGATACTGGTGGGACTGGTTCCATATCTACATTTTGAAGACGCTGTTTACAAGAGCGGGAGACATGACTGACTTGTGCAAAATACTTCGATGAAAAGCAAGGCTGCAATAAGTACACTAAGAGGTAACTTAATAAGCATAGTGGGTGTTAAGAACGTGGGTCGAGTGGCTGCATGTAGCTGTTTTCCTTCGTGTGCTTATGTTTACTAATGTGCTGGGGTGCCACGTGTCTCGGCTTCACCTGGAGGAAAGTTGGCACTGCAGCTGGCATGAGTGCAGCAGCCTGCAGACTAGGACGAATACTGTATATGTAGTATGCATTCTTTTTCCGATGAGTTTGCTAACAAAGATTCATAATAGGTGCGATTGTGTGTGTGTGTGTGTGTGTGTGTGTGTGTGTGTGCTCGCCTAATTGTACTCACCTAATTGTAGTGGCAGGGGTCGAGACTCTGCTCCTGGCCCCGCCTCTTCACTGAACGCTACTAGGTCCTCTCTCTTCCTGCTCCATGAGTTATATCATACCTCGTCTTAAAGCTATGTATGGTACCTGCCTCCACTACATCGCTCGCCAGACTGTTCCACTTCCTGACCACTCTATAACTGAAGAACTGCTTCCTAACATCCCTGTGACTCATCTGAGTCTTCAACTTCCAAGAGTGACCCCTTGTTTCTTTCCCCCCCTCTCTGGAACATCTTGTCCCTGTCTACCTTGTCTGTTCCATGCAGTATTTTGTACGTCGTTATCATGTCTCCCCTATCCATCCTGTCCTCCAGTGTCCTGTGTGTGTGTGTGTGTGTGTGTGTGTGTGTGTGTGTGTGTGTGTGTGTGTGTGTGTGTGTGCGCGCGCGCGCCGCGGCGGCGGCGGCGGCGACGACGACGACAGCGGCTTTCCTGGAATCAGAATGGTGAAGCGTCTTCCTCTTATGTACTTGTTGATGGTACCAAAGATCAGACCAAGTTGCCTACTTGACTATCTTGCCAGTCAGGCCGTTTGCGTTTGTGAGGCAGTTTGACATAGGCACCACAGGCCGGCCAATCAACATTGGTTTCACTCACTTTAGTTCCCTTCTGAAATCAGCATTATTAGTAATTTCGTTTCGGAGGTGTTTAATTGCATTTTGTTCTCAGTTTCAACTTTTTAAATTTCCTATTTTGAAATTTCTTCAGTTTGTCCTTGATAAGGATAATGTAGCCCACTGGAATACTTAGTTTACGAAAGCTTGAAAGTTTTCAGTGCCCTCAGTGGATGCCACTACAATACAGTTCAGTATCTGTGAAGGATTATTTAATATGATTAGTATGAGAGAATTAGGCCTCTAGAATTTACTTTGTCGACTTTTACGCTGTGGGTTAGACTTTTATTTAAAAAGTTGCAGACATGTCTGACCATTTCCCTAGTTATTCTATTTGTACGCATTTTGTGTACTACTGCTTCATTTTCAGACTTGAAGGTTTTTACAGTGTATATATATATATTATATTTAGTTGATCAGTGCGTCCCACACCGGATTGTAGCAGTGTAACAGTTGAGAGGCACGAGCAACCCGCTGTATGCCCGAGCGTTAATGTTGTCATTCCCTGTGTTTAACAGTCTTGCTTCACGTTTTCAAAAGTTTTGGTATTAAAGGTCTACTTTTTATGCCGCCATGCCAAATTTGTGGAGCGGAGCTGTGTTTCTGGGATGACACTTTAGTATAGATTGTATCCATGATTATTTACATGCATGAATATGGAGGCCCTCGAGTTCAGACCTTAAGCAGCGTGCATGGACATTTAATGTTTTGTCTGTACAGTGTCTGAGGTGTGATGGTCTCGCTGGTGTCCAGGTCGTTAAACAAAAGACCCGTCTTGACCTGGTAGTGGCCATTAAGAATGACCACTGCTGTGCTAGCGGCAGTGTTCCTAATGAAAATTAAGACACATGTGCAGCAGTTCGGTATCTTTATTGATGAAACGTTTCGCCTACACAGTAGGCTTCTTCAGTCAAATACAGAGGGAGCAATAGTAATGAAATGAAGATGATGTAATCAGTCCATCAACCATGGAGGAAAAGTATTTGAGGTGGTCAGTTCCTCAGCCTGGAGAAGAGTTCGGCTCCATGGAGCCGAAGTTCCTCTACCTTTAAAAAATCGTCCCGATGGATTTGCAATGGCTAAAAATTAATCCTCTGGACGGAGAAATACAAGTTTCGATGTACAAGAGCCATCTAAGAGGTGATCTTAGAAACGAAATTATGGTCTAAATCTATACCCATTTTCGTGACAGCTCTCGTGAATTTCTGCAAATTCTTTAAAATACTTAATGTTGCCATGGTATTCATCAGATCCTGTATCAGGGACTTAAGAATATAATAGATCTGAAAAAAAAGGACTGCTAACTATTGTAGATTGACAATAAATTGATAAGGAAGCTGCTACTGACAGTTGCAAGCAACGATGCACACTCCAGGATGCCAGCCATTACACCAACTCCTTGTCCACTCATTAATTCACTTTGGGTAAGCAGACAGAGGCATGGTTGTTTCAGTATATGAGCGTAAACTCTCAGTATCTTGTACATCCTCCGCTCTTCCCAGCATGGGCTCAGGCTCAACTCGTACCTCTTTGGCTCACTCTCGTCCATCCCATTTATTTGACGCAGGCCTTATTTTTTTTATTTAAAAAATTTGGCGACATATTTGGTAAACGTTGTGGATAAAGTCCTTGGTTATACAGACAGAACATTTCAGACTAACATCTACAACGCAAAACTGGATATTCTGGATAAAGACAAGTGTGTACAGTTCAGGAGAGTTATTAAAGGAAACCTTTCCTTTAATAACTCTGCTTAAGTGTACACAAGTATCTTTTTCCACATGTTGGTATCATCATCATATGTAACTACTTACAGTTGGCCGTCTATACTTGAAAGTTTAAATTATTTTTCAAAGTTACATAATATTTTAATACGAAGACACAGAAATACAAAGCTGGAATGACAGTTTTGGTTACAATTATTGAGAGTAAAAGTTAATTAGTGATAAATGCATGAGTGTGACTGCTACTTTTAAAATGGACTCCAAGCTACTGTCCTTCAGATAGTGGACACCAGACTGGCTGGATAAACTGGTTAAATAACAAAGACCGGCTTCACTCTTTCTCATTCTTTTGTATCTAATACTGATGTGGACCAGGTTTGTGTTGTGATGTGTGTACAACACCAAAACAAACACGCCACAAAAATACACACACACACACACACACACACACACACACACACACACACAGAGAGTCAGGAAGTGGAATAGCCTGGCAAGTGAAGTAGTGGAGGCAGGAACCATACATAGTTTTAAGAAGAGGTATGACAAAGCTCAGGAAGCAGAGAGAGAGAGGACCTAGTAGCGATGAGTGAAGAGACGGGGCCAGGAGCTGAGTCTCGACCCCTGCAACCACAATTAGGTGAGTACGTACGTACACGCGCGCGCACGCGCGCGCACACATATACACACACACACACACACACACACACACACACACACACACACACACACACACACACACACACACACACACACACAGTGCGGAGCAGGATCCTCCAAGAAAAACCACGGTTGAGAAGCTCGGAAGAGTACAAGAAGGTGTTCCTAGACAGAGACAGAACACAAAAAGAGAGACAGCAGCTGAGGGAGAGGACAAAAAAGTGAAAGGAGCTAGGAAAGGAGACAAGGATGGAACCAGCAGAGGTCAGTCAGAGCAGAACAGAGCAGCAAGGGCAAGCACACACACAACTATCCTCAGAACCCCACAACCTATCACACCATCCCAACACACAATACAATCCATACCCACAGCTTCCACCCAACCCCCAACCATAGAATTCCACAGTATGCTACCAGGTCTCCCACCCCCACAGGCTCCCCAAACCACAGTGTTGGAAAGGAAACTGAAGGTATGGTACACAAACGCTGATGGAATAACAAACAAGTGGGAGGAGTGGCACGAAAGAGTCAAAGAGGCATCACCAGACATCATAGCAATCACAGAAACCAAGCTTACAGGTATGATAACAGATGCCATCTTCCCAACGGGATACCAGATCCTGAGGAAAGACAGAAGGAACAGGGGGGGGGGAGGAGTGGCATTGCTGATCAAACACCGATGGAATTTTGATGAGCTGGAGAGAGGAGACAGTGGAGAAGAAAGTGATTGCATAGCGGGAACGCTTCACTCTGGAGGTCCCAAAGTGATAATTGCAGTGATGTATAACCCACCACAGAACAGCAGGAGGCCAAGGCAAGAGTATGACGAGAGCAATAGAGCGATGGTTGACACACTGGCTGCAGTGGCCAGAAGAGCTCATACATGCAGGGCAAAGCTCCTGATCATGGGCGACTTTAACCACAAGGAGATCGAATGGGAGAACTTGGAGCCACATGGGGGCCAAGATACATGGAGGGCTAAGATGATGGAGGTGGTACTGGAAAACTTCATGTACCAACACGTAAGGAACACTACAAGAGAGAGAGGAGAGGATGAACCAGCAAGACTGGACTTAGTATTCACCTTGAGTAGTGCAGATATTGAGGACATCACATATGAAAGACCCCTTGGGGCCAGCGATCATGTGGTTTTGAGCTTCGAATACACAGTAGAGCTACAAGTAGAGGGGGAAGCAGGAAGGCCAGGACGAATGAAATCAAACTACAGGAAAGGGGACTACACAGGAATGAGGAACTTCCTGAATGAGGTTCAGTGGGACAGAGAACTGGCAGGGAAACCAGTTAATGAGATGATGGAATATGTAGTCACAATGTGCAAGGAGGCTGAGGAGAGGTTTGTACCCAAGGGTAACAGGAATAATGAAAAAGCCAGGGTGAGCCCATGGTTCACTCAAAGATGCAAGGAGGCAAAAACCAAGTGTGCTAGGGAATGGAAGAAATATAGAAGGCAAAGGACCCAGGAGAATAAGGAGAGCAGTCGTAGAGCCAGAAACGAATATGCACAGATAAGAAGGGAGGCCCAACGTCAATATGAAAACGACATAGTAGCAAAAGCCAAATCTGACCCGAAGCTGTTATACAGCCACATCAGGAAGAAAACAACCGTCAAGGACCAGGTAATCAGGCTAAGGAATGAAGGAGGAGAGACAACAAGAAATGACAGTGAAGTATGTGAGGAACTCAACAAGAGATTCAAAGAAGTGTTCACAGAGGAGACAGAAGGGGCTCCAGAAAGACGGAGAGGTGGGGTACACCACCATGTGCTGGACACAGTACACACAACCGAGGAAGAAGTGAAGAGGCTTCTGAGTGAGCTAGATACCTCAAAGGCAATGGGGCCAGATAACATCTCTCCATGGGTCCTGAGAGGGGGAGCAGAGGCGCTATGTGTACCCCTAACAACAATATTCAATACATCTATCGAAACAGGTAGACTGCCTGAGGCATGGAAGACAGCAAATGTGGTACCAATCTTTAAAAAAGGAGACAGACATGAAGCACTAAACTACAGACCAGTGTCACTGACATGTATAGCATGCAAAATCATGGAAAAGATTGTCAGGAGAAGAATGGTGGAACATCTAGAAAGGAATGATCTCATCACCAGCAGACAACATGGTTTCAGAGACGGGAAATCCTGTGTCACAAACCTACTGGAGTTCTATGACATGGTGACAGCAGTAAGACAAGAGAGAGAGGGGTGGGTGGATTGCATTTTCTTAGACTGCAAGAAGGCGTTTGACACAGTACCACACAAGAGATTAGTGCAAAAACTGGAGGACCAAGCAGGAATAACAGGGAAGGCACTGCAATGGATCAGGGAATACTTGTCAGGAAGACAGCAGCGAGTAATGGTACGAGGCGAGGTGTCAGAGTGGGCACCTGTGACCAGCGGGGTCCCACAGGGGTCAGTCCTAGGACCAGTGCTGTTTCTGGTATTTGTGAACGACATGACGGAAGGAATAAACTCCGAGGTGTCACTGTTTGCAGATGACGTGAAGTTGATGAGAAGAGTTCATTCGATCGAAGACCAGGCAGAAATACAAAGGGATCTGGACAGGCTGCAGACCTGGTCCAGCAACTGGCTCCTGGAGTTCAATCCCACCAAGTGCAAAGTCATGAGGATTGGGGAAGGGCAAAGAAGACCGCAGATGGAGTACAGTCTAGGGGGTCAGAGACTACAAACATCACTCAAGGAAAAAGATCTTGGGGTGAGTATAACACCAAGCGCACATCAACCAAATAACTGCTGCAGCATATGGGCGCCTGGCAAACCTCAGAACAGCATTCCGACATCTTAATAAGGAATCGTTCAGGACCCTGTACACCGTGTACGTTAGGCCCATATTGGAGTATGCGGCACCAGTTTGGAACTCACACCTAGCCAAGCATGTAAAGAAACTAGAGAAAGTGCAAAGGTTTGCAACAAGACTAGTCCCAGAGCTAAGAGGTATGTCCTATGAGGAGAGGTTAAGGGAAATCAACCTGACGACACTGGAGGACAGGAGAGATAGGGGGGACATGATAACGACTTACAAAATACTGAGAGGAATTGACAAGGTGGACAAAGACAGGATGTTCCAGAGACTGGACACAGTAACAAGGGGACACAGTTGGAAGTTGAAGACACAGATGAATCAAAGGGATGTTAGGAAGTATTTCTTCAGCCACAGAGTAGTCAGGAAGTGGAATAGTTTGGGAAGCGATGTAGTGGAGTCAGGATCCATACATAGCTTTAAGCAGAGGTACGATAAAGCTCATGGTTCAGGGAGAGTGACCTAGTAGCGACCAGTGAAGAGGCGGGGCCAGGAGCTTGGACTCGACCCCTGCAACCTCAACTAGGTGAGTACAACTAGGTGAGTACACACACACACACACACACACACACACACACACATACACACACACACACACACACACACATTATCCAGTTGGATGCCAAAGTTTTTACACTAGCAGGAGCAAAATAAAAACAGAAAACGGACTGATAAGATACATAAATCGCACATCAGTTTAGTACACTTGACTAGTAACATAAATACTACCATAAGGATCTTGGATAAGGAGTCGTTTAAAACATAATGAACATCCCTGGACCAGTGTTCAAGCGTAGATACTTCAGTGGAGCCTCACTGACGATGAAGACAAGGATGGGAAGGGTCAGATCAATTATGAACACCCACATACTTTATAAACGCCCATACATTGTAAAACTGCCAGAAACAGTAGTTTTACAATGTATGGGTGACGCGGTTGTTAAAGAAATAGTGTTTGTGGAAGCGAATTACTGTTTCCATTCTTTCAGAAGTAGACATCACAGCATGAGTTTACACCAGTCGGTTAACGATCAAATTGTACACCAAGGAACTGGAGCGCAACACTAAGTAGATTTAGAAAGGTAACTGATAAATTAAACACATGTGCAACTCTTGGGTATCTTTATTGAGGAAACGTTTCGCCACACAGTGGCTTCATCAGTCCATACAAAGGAAAATCTTGAAGAACAGGAGGAGAATGAGGTAATCAGTCCCTCAACCTTGAGTCAATGTGGTCAGTCCATCAGTCTTGAATAGAATACGGCATACGTGCGGAGAAGGAGCTTATAAACTGTTGGCAGGAGAGGTGCAGCAGTCATAGGTGGTGTCACATTTGTTCAGTGTGGAAGTAGGTCGTGCCCAAGAATTAGGCAAGCGAAGAATTCCCAAGTATTAAGATCCCAGGAAGTTGCAGTGTCTGACAGGTTTGTAGATGAATGGTTCAGAGAACCGACATGTTGATAAATTAGACACATGTGCAACTCTTGGGTATCTTTATTGAGGAAAACGTTTCGCCACACAGTGGTTTCATCAGTCCATACAAAGGAGAATCTTGAAGAACAGGAGGAGAAGGTAATCAGTCCCTCAACCGTGAGTCGATGTGGTCAGTCCATCAATCTTGAATAGAATACGGCATATCATCATCATAGGACTCACAGGTAAGGACCCACGAGGGGCGAGGGGCAAGTGGGGACAGTGCGAAGAATAGAGAAGAAGAGAGAAGAGTCAGTACTAGACCCAACAGCTAAGCCTTGGAAGCAGAGGGAAACAGCAACACAAAAAACAGGAGAACACTCAGTCGTCCGGCTGGCAAGCTATCTGCATCTTGCATTCTTGATGTTGATTGGAGGCTGGCAGAAGCTGGAGGCGTGGTCAAGGGAGGCTAGCTTCTTGATTGGTCAGGTGTCGTTAAAGTGTGAGTCAGGAGTTACATCATTTCTTCAGTGTTGGAGGCATTCCTTATGTTGTGCAGTTGTTGGGAGGAAACGATGAGTAGTCTTGTAATCTTGGGTCGAAATGCTGGGTCGGATTGTAACTGGTCAAAGGTCATCTTGAGTGCTGTGAAGGCATACGTGCGGAGAAGGAGCTTATAAACCGTTGGCAGGAGAGGTACAGCAGTCATAGGTGGTGTCACATTTGTTCAATGTGGAAGTAGGTCGTGCCCAAGAATTAGGCAAGCGAAGAATTCCCAAGTATTAAGATCCCAAGAAGTTGCAGTGTCTGACAGGTTTGTAGATGAATGGACTGACTGACCACATCGACTCAAGGTTGAGGGACTGATTACCTCATTCTCCTCCTGTTCTTCAAGATTCTCCTTTGTATGGACTGATGAAGCCACTGTGTGGCGAAACATTTTCTCAATAAAGATACCCAAGAGTTGCACATGTGTCTAATTTATCAACATGTCGGTTCTCTGAACCATTCATCTACAAAGAAAGGTAACTGCGCGCGCGCGCGCACACACACACAGACACACACACACACACACACACACACACACACACACACACACACACACACACACACACACACACACACACACACACACACACACACACACACACACACACACACAAGTGGAATAGCCTAGCAAGTGAAGTAGTGGAGGCAGGAACCATACATAGTTTTAAGAAGAGGTATGACAAAGCTCAGGAAGCAGAGAGAGAGAGAGAGGACCCAGTAGCGATCAGTGAAGAGGCGGGGCCAGGAGCTGAGTCTCGACCCCTGCAACCACAATTAGGTGAGTACAATTAGGCGAGTACACACACGCGGGCGCGCGCGCACACACGCCTACCTACAAACAGATTATTGAAGACTGAACACCACGAGCATAAACCTGCTCTTGAAACTAATTATAACCTACAGTAACACCAGTAAATGCAGTGAATAATACGTAAAGGCTATACTATATTTTCAAGTTAGAAAATATTAACCCACTAAGTTAATTGAATATGAAAGAGGTACACGAGCCTATAACAGTCTTAATTTTCTTCTAAGTGGGATAAAGTAGCAATTAAAGCCAAATCCAAGAGGTTTTCTTAAGTTACACACATTTATATAGCTAGGAGTTTGGCTACATAAAATTGACCAGAAGACACAGCCACCGATAATTATTGCATGAACCTTTCCCTATTTACAGTAAACCAGCTCTGAATTTTTGCCGATCAGATGAGGCGTTCTCAAATTATAGATGAAAACCTTGGAAGAAGGAACAAAGAAAATAATTGTTAACCGCTGAAAGATACCCCTTCGTGGATACAGTTATGTTAAGACTCCATTTTTACAGTTCAGCGTAGTATCTTCACTGGCGATCTTGACTCACGGCAAAACTGTGAAGTTTTCCTAGAAGCTTAGTTTATGGAACCATACACAGGGAACTCCGCTCGTGGGAGGGATGGAGGCGTTGCCTCTGGTCTCTCTTGGAGTCTGAGCGTCGCCATGTAAGTTACTCTGTCTTGTTGCTCCTCGGGCTCCTTACTGTCTGCCTCCCCCTTTCCCCTTCCCTTTCTCTCTTTAAATACACTTCTTTGCTTACATTTGTTTTTATATTAAGGTATCTCTAAGGGAATATCTGTAAGGGGTTTTTGATTATTTCTTTCTCCAATATTTTCTTTTATAACTTGACCGCGTTGTCCAGTCGGCTTATAAATTTTCACTGTTGGTGTACTGTAAGGTTCATCCAACTATTGGTATGACCTTTCCGGGTTTGGATTCAGTGCAGTGACTTAAGATGGTCTTTTGATCGACTTCGAACTCTAAACACTGATGTATCCTACCTTGAAGAAGGCTGGGATTGTTATTGTTTAGTTGCCAATTTTCCAGTTTTATTTTTAAAATGGTGTGATATTTTTTCTATGAAATAACTTGTGAACGCCTTTTCCGATCTTTAGTCTTTAATGGCTAATGTCTCTTAGTTAAAAGATGACTTTTTTTTTTGACTCGTGTAGTCACCTTTTGCCTTTTTTTTTAATTGAAATTAGTACAATTGAAAGTGTTTTTTTTCATGCTGTAATTCGTGAGTGCTTCAGATCTTAAACGCCGATAACGTGAGAATGCAACTTCCGAATGGTTTCAAACCTAGTCTTGGTGTATTTTGGGGTACTGGTCTTTTGTGAGATAACTAGAGAATACCTCTTCTGTTTGTCTTTAAACTTTCGAAGCTGGTGTCTACTACTGTTGGTTTGTGGTGGTGTTACTGCTAGTGATGCTTTTGGTGACGCTGATGCTACTGATATTACCGACATATGTCATTCACATGCTGAAGCTTTCATGATATGCGTCAGCACGGGTTTGATAATCTTGGGTGGTTGTACATTCCTAGTTGTACTTGCCTAGTTGATTTTGCAGGGGTTACTTCATAGTTCCTGGCCCAGTATTTTAACTCCTGCATCTTCGCTCTGATTCGTGGCTGCAGGACCCGATCTTGATCTACTTTTGAAACCGTGCAGAGTGTCTGCCCCCACCACGTCTTCATCTGTCGAAAGTGCATTCCACTCGCTCGCCACCCTAAGACTGAAAAAAACTTCTAACGTCCTTACCGTTCATCAACATCTTAAGCTGCCAGCAGCCTGTCCTAGTTCAGTCTTCTCCATTCATTACTTTGCACTTATCAGCATTAAATATAAATATCCACTTTCCTGATTATGTTGCGGCCTGTTCCAGTCATGAAGTCCTTTCCCTGTTCTCTTCACCTGTAATCTTCCTCGTTAATTTCACATTTGCAAACTGACAGCGTACGTGTTTGTGCAAGCGTGTACTTTCATTGTATACGTGGGTGTGCAAATGTGTGTGCTTGTGCGTGCGCAGTTATACATACGTGCGTATATCGCCTATATGTGGTTTGAGTTGAGCTCTAGCCGATGCAATGCAGCCCTAAACCTATAAACTTGTTAACGATTAAATATATTTTACTCCGTATTGTGTAGCTACCATAAGTTGTTAAATTGGGCTTAAGCTATATAGCATACAAATTCTTTGCAATGTCATCGGGAGCACATATATCGTATGGTCACAAAAAGGTACATTATGTAGATACAACCTATAACCCATTAAAATCAAACTGTGACTTATTTCCAGTAATCTATGACATTTTACAAGGTAAGAGCAAGAACCCCAATGGAAATGAATCAGTTTGACGTTTATTTGTCATCCTAGGTAATTTGCACTGTATGTTAATTGTACTTTTGTGTACCTGTGCCAAAATAAACTTACCTAACACACTCATCACACAGGATGGTTCTCAGGTCATGCGCCATCACACAGGATGGTTTCAGGTCATACGCCATCACACAGGATGATTCTCAGGTCATACGCCATCACACAGGATGTTTCTCAGGCCATACGCCATTACACAGGATGGTTCTCAGGTCATACGCCATTACACAGGATGGTTCTCAGATCATACTCCACATAGGATGTTCTCGACAAAATAAGTAATGATTTTAGACAAATTAAAGTCATGGTCTGAAAAGTGGCAGATGCAGTTCAATGTTGACAAGTGTAAAGTCTTAGTCCTTGGGAACGAAAATAACCCTTAGTTATAAACTAAGTGATGTAAAGCTTAAAAAGACTTGGGAGTCATGGTAAGCAGAGACAAACAGTGCCAAAGTGTGCGCAATAAGGCTAACAGATTACTTGGATTTTTATCAAGAAGTGTAAGTAACGAGTCCAAAAGTTATTTTACAGCTCTGTACATCACTAGTATACCTAGAGAGGGTTTCGGGGGTCAACGCCCTCGTGGCCCAGTCTGTGACAAGCTCTCATGGTGGATCAGGGCCTGATCAACCAGGCTGTTACTGTTGGCCGCACGCAACCCGACGTACGAACCACAGCCCGGCTGGTCAGGTACTGACTTTAGGTGCCTGTCCAGCGCCTTGAAGACAGCCAGAGGTCTATTGGTAATCCCCCTTGTGTATGCTGGAAGGCAGTTGAACAGTCTTAGGCCCCTGACACTTATTGTGTTGTCTCTTATCATGCTAGTGGTACCCCTGCTTTTCATTAGGGGGGTTGTTGCATCGTCTGCCGAGTCTTTTGCTTTCATAGGGAGTGATTTTCGTGTGCAAGTTTGGTACTAATCCCTCTAGGATTTCCCAAGTGTATATAATACTGTATCTCTCCCGCCTGCGTTCTAGGGAGTACAGGTTGAGGAACTTCAAGCGTTGTTTTATCGCAGTTGTGTGTGCCGTGAAAGTTCTATGTACATTTTCTAGGTCAGCAATTTCACCTGTCTTGAAAGGTGCTCTTAGTGTGCAGCAATATTCCAGCCCACATAGAACAAGCGACCTGAAGAGTGGCATCATGGGCTTGGCATCCTTAGTTTTGAAGGTTCTCATTATCCATCCTGCCATTTTTCTAGCAGATGAGATTGATACAATGTTGTGGTCTTTGAAAGTGAGATCCTCTGACATTATCACTCCCAGGTCTCTTACATTAGTTTTTCACTCTATTATGTGGTTGGAATTTGTTTTATACTATGATATAGTTTTAATTTCCTCACGTTCTCCATATCGGAGTACTTGAAATTTCTCATCATTGAAATTCATATTGTTTTTTGTGGCCCATTTAAAGATTTGGATGATGTCAGATTATTCAGCTCAGTTTTGGTTGTCATACTACAGAATGGATATAAATTCATTGGAGAACGTTCAGAAAAAAAATGACAAAATTAATCCACTGTATAAGGAATCTCCCATATGAAGATAGACTAAGTACCCTGAACCTTCACTCGGAGAGACGTAGAATAATAATAATAAATAATAATTTATTATTTTTTTTCTACAAATACATTGTACAAGGTATACAGGCCTAGCCGACATCAATGACATTCTACTACATAGAAAGCCGCTTGTTATGCAGAGCTTTTCGGGCAAATTAGGTCATATTTGTCCCAGGATAGGACCCACACCAGTCAACTAACTACCAGGTACTCATTTTATTGATGGGGAACTTAGCCGGTGTAAATAAACACTCCCAACGTTTCTACCCTCGCCGGGAATCGAACCCGGAACTCGCCGTGTGAAGCGAGAGCTTTAGCCATCAGGCCACGGGGCAATATTATTGAAGCTCATAAGTGGATGATAGTCATAAACAAAGGCTGTATAAATAAGGTACTGAGGATGTCGAATCAAGTAAGAACGAGAAATAACGGTTTTAAAATAGATAAGTTTAGACGGAGGCGAGTACAGGTTTTCAGAGTTGTCGATGAGTGGAACAATCTGCCGAGTTGGGTAATATAGGATATGAATATAAATGTCAGTTTTTGACTAGTGGCAATTTTATTATGTATGTTCAGGGGTAGGTTGTCATCCGTTAGTTATAAGGATGTTTTCTTATAAATGTTTCATGTATTGTGACTCCGTCAATGTGTGATATGCATGTATACTGTATATTTTAAATAAAAAAAAATATATAGGTTAAGACCTTGGGACTTTTAAAAAGAAATTGTTTATATATATATATATATATATATATATATATATATATATTATGAGTGAAAAGGACCAAGATACTGGAGCAAATTCTTTAGTATATTTGGGTAAGGGTTGGACAGATGCGTGGGTGGGAGTGGGTGGTTTTGATAAGGACCTGCCCTGCTTGAGCCAGTAGACCTCTGCAGTGTTCCTTCCTTCTTATGTTCTTGTCAGTTTCAATACAAGGCCTCAGAGTTTAATTGGACTCCATTTTCTTGTCAGACTGGCATCCTGGTAGAGGTGGTGGAAATATACAAGACTTCGCCAGCTCCGGCGCTCTACAATATGGTCGTCGACTGCTCACCCACCGACAGCATGGTAAGTTATCTGCCAGAGCTCTCGTGTATTTTTTTTAGTACCCTACACCACCACACAGGTTAACGTTAAGAATTCGTGCATTCTTAAATGTACACGCTTAGAGATGTTGAACTAGTTAAGCTATTTTCAAGGTTTATATATAGCAATATTTTTATTTAGATTTTCTCCTTTTTCCTCTCTCTCTCTCTCTCTCTCTCTCTCTCTCTCTCTCTCTCTCTCTCTCTCTCTCTCTCTCTCTCTCTCTCTCTCTCTCTCTCTCTCTCTCTCTCTCTCTCTTTCTCTCTCTTTCTCTCTCGGAGAGGTAGAGAGGGAGAGAGAATTTGAAAGAGAAAAAAAAGAGCGAGCGAACGATGAATCAACCCTTGCAACCACAATTGGGTGAGTATACACAAAAAATAAATTACGAATGGACTCACATGCACAATGTGAGTTTAAGAGTGAGAGAACGTGTCCCGTACACATAATCCGCACATAGGAGAGAGGAGTTTTGTAAATGGTTCAAATCGGACCGAAACGTCGTCGTTAGTTCCTCTTTCCTTAGTGCGGGTTATTTGTGTATTGTTCCAGTCACTGTATTGTGCCTTTTGTTCTTCATGTCCCATAGATCGACTGCTTGCGCACTTAGCTCACGTTGAACATTAAAATGGTATAAAATACCGACAGGTTGTTAGGTGAGACACATATGCAACAGTTAGGTATCTTTATTTTGAAACGTTTCGCCTACACAGCAGGCTTCTTCAGTCGAGTACAGAAAAGTTGATAGAAGCAGAAGATACTTGAAGACGATGTAATCAGTCCATCACCCTTAAAGTTTTGAGGTGGTCAGTCCCTCAGTCTGGAGAGCATTGTTCCATAGAATGAAACAATATTGTTTCATTCTATGGAACAATGCTCTCCAGACTGAGGGACTGACCACCTCAAAACTTTAAGGGTGATGGACTGATTACATCGTCTTCAAGTATCTTCTGCTTCTATCAACTTTTCTGTACTCGACTGAAGAAGCCTGCTGTGTAGGCGAAACGTTTCAAAATAAAGATACCTAACTGTTGCATATGTGTCGCACTTAGCTCACACTGAGGTGCGCGGTGGGGGGGGGGGGGTCATCCAAAGTACGGGTGGAAACATTAGGACGTGTTTTCCTTAATAAGACACCCGCTGTCCATGTTCACCTATCATTATAATGGGTACCTGGGTGTTAGTGTGGGCCACATCCTGGGGAAAAAATGAGCTAATTTTCTCGAAATGCTCAGCATAACAAGGGACTTTCTATATAGTAGTATGTCACTGATGTCAGCTAGGCCTGTATGCCCTGTACATGTACTTGTAGAAATAAGAGTATTATTATTATATTTTTTTTGTATTCACTTGTGTAATTGTAACTCCTTGTCCCATCACTCGACTTGTTTACTGTGTTCACTTCTAGTCTCATGGGCCCTATCATACCTGCCTGCCGCCTGCCACTGCCACTTCCTTTTGTCGAGGTTATTCCACTTTCCAGTCACCCTAGACTGAAAAAATACTTCGTGACATCCCTATGGTTCATCTGTTTCTTTAGCTTCCGGTTTCTCCCTCCCTCCCCTGAGTACCTATTTCTCACCCCGATAAAGGCCGTATGGTTCGGTAGGCAACACTCGCCTCACATAATTTATGTCCGTGGTTGAATCCCCAGTGGTATAAGAGGCCATGCGCTTGCATATTTCAAATCTTACCTTACTAATAGGTATCAGTATGTCACCATTCAAGACACAGCATCAACAACACGGCCACTTGATACTGGAGTTCCACAGGGAAGTGTCCTTGGTCCCCTGCTCTTCCTCATATACATCAATGATCTTCCAAACGTATCTCAACACCTGAAGCCCATTCTCTTTGCTGACGACACGACTTATGTCATCTCTCACCCAAATCTTGACACCCTCAACACCATTGTTAACGAGGAGCTGATCAAAATATCGACTTGGATGATAGCCAATAAACTTACGCTTAACACTGACAAAACCTACTACATTACGTTTGGTAGCAGAGCAGGAGATGCGCAACTTAACATTAAGATCGACAACACTCTAATTGCCAGACATAATGAGGGCAAATTCCTAGGCCTATACCTCGACAACAACCTGAATTTCAGCACCCATATCCAACACATAACCAAAAAAGTATCCAAAACGGTTGGGATCCTCCCCAAGATACGATACTAGTGCCGCAAACCCCTTCTCACACTATATACCATTCACTTATATATCCATACCTCACCTATGCTATCTGTGGTTGGGGTTCAACTGCAGCAACACACCTAAAGCCAATAATAACCCAACAAAAAGCCGCAGTAAGAATAATCACTAAATCCCATCCCTGGCAACCCCCCCCCCCCCACACTCTTCATAGATCTAAACTTACTCCCTGTTCAGTACATCCACACTTACTATTGTGCAGTCTACATCTACAGGACCTTAAATTCCAATATTAACCTTGACCTAAAACGCTTTCTTGATAGTTGTGACAGAACCCACAGGCATAACACCAGACACAAACATCTCTAAGACATTCCCCATGTCCTGGAGTTTACCTGGAGAGAGTTTCGGGGGTCAACGCCCCCGCGGCCCGGTCTGTGATCAGGCCTCCTGGTGGATCAGCCCCTGATCAACCAGGCTGTTGCTGCTGGCTGCACGCAAACCAACGTACGAGCCACAGCCCGGCTGATCAGGAACTGACTTTAGGTGCTTGTCCAGTGCCAGCTTGAAGACTGCCAGGGGTCTGTTCGTAATCCCCCTTTACAAAAATTCAATGTATGTCAAAGGCCCTAAAATCTGGAACACCCTACCTGAAAACTCTAGAACTGCAGACACATTCATCACTTTCAAAACTATCATCAGAAAACATCTTATCTCCCTGATACACCCTGTCAACTAACTACACGAATACCACCTGGTGGTCCACACTTACACTCACTCACCCATTTGACCATAAACAGAAATATCAATCTCAATCTTAAAATAATGAATCTTAACTAGTCATAAGTTGGCCTGTGATACTCCAATACTGAAACTATGTATTGTGCCAAAACGAAAGCATTCACATTGCTAAACTCACAAACTAGTATTTAGTCACTTAGCCATAATTCCAACTTACCTCATAATTTTGTAATATTTTTAAACTTAAGATTTAATATAAGTCTGCCCGAAATGCCTAGCCATGCTAGGTGTTCTAGTGGTGCACTCTGTAATTATTATTTTACTACATGTAAACCACACAATAACCAAATTCTGTAAACTCAGCATTGTAATCCTTATAGAGAATAAACTTTTGAATTTTAATTTAAATTTGATGATGCACTGACTTGGGTTATCCTGAGTCGCTAACCCTCTGGGTTAAAAACCTGAACAAATCTTATCGTAATCAGCCAATCCCAGTCAATGTATCAGTTTCTCTTGAATTTTTGCATGTTATCAGGTCTCCCCTTGCTTTTCTTTCCTCCAGCAGTGTTAGATACCATCCAGCCTCTTTGTTGTTCATGCCCCTTAACTCAGGAACAAGCCTTGTTGCATACCTCTGCACTCTCTCCAGTCTCTGAACATGCTTTTTTGTCAGATGTGGGTTCCATACTACTGCTGCTTACTGGAGTCCATGGAAGCAAAGCTAGAACATGTACCTTTGCTGCTCGTGTGCAGATTCACTTTAGATGTCCCACTCTTTTACAAACACAGTGAATAATAAATTTAACAATTTCTTGTGTGAAAAGAAAATGTGAAAAGTGATACAAGATGTAGTGCACTCAGGAGGGTAATACAGTATAACGAACAAGGTGCCACAGGGATTTGTGCTTCGCTTGATAATGCTTCTATTTTACATAAAAGACTTGCCATAAAGTATAAAAAAAGTACATGTACACTCTCTCCAGGTAAACACCTTTGCTGACGATGCAAAGTTTCAGTGCAAGATTAGCGTTAGTCTTAATAATGCTGTTACTTCATTTATAGGGTGTGTGTGAAAATTTGTCTCGACTGCCTCCATGTGAGTTGCCTACCATAGCAAGCTCTGTTGACACCGAGCCCTGAGGTCAGTACCTCAGCCTCACAAGTGGCTTAAAGGACAGATTTTCATAAATGACTGATGTTGCAAGAAATCTCGCCTGCATGCACGTATAAAGGACTAACTTACTTGGTGTTCGAGAATGTGTCTCGGTCTTCAACCTCCCTAAGCTTTAGTCCCTCTGGACTTCCCCTCAGAACCATGTGCAACCGGGAGCCTTAATTCCTGCAATATTCAGTCGATATTAGTGACCTGCCTGCACCTCAGAAATTCCTGTTTCCAAGGGGGTGTGAATCCCCTAGACTACTATGCAGAGAGTGACACTAGTTTCTAGGCTGACAAGAGATGCCGGTATGTACTGGTCATGAACTGCCGGCTGCACAAAGGCCCCACAGCTCGACTCGCCCACAATTTTCCCCAGAAACTGGCCAGAATCGAGTAGAAAAAGGGAGGTCTTGTCTTACTGTATGGGCCTGACGGAGGAGGACATCTACGGTACGTTGAGGTGCCTCCATCAGATTTCCCCAGGTCTAGTATATGAAGACACGTGGGGGCACCGCCTGCTGATCACGGCACTTGCTGGTCCGACGGTGTCTAGTCTTAGAAAAAAGCACGGCGGTCTCAAAACCCTGTGCCCCAGCATTCAAACTTGGGCTGCCAGTTCTCCCTGGCTAACATAACCTAGTGTTTGCCTACATTATCGTCCTATTACTACCTACGTTAAGGGCTTAGGTCTACATTATTATTATCTACAGTTGCCTCAATAATCCTAATATTAGTGTACTAACAGTATAAACTACCTACTTCTTCCCTGAAGGGTAAATCTATCAATTAAGAAGTACCTTCCAACCACCTTCGCCAACCCGGGTGTGTGTGTGTGTGTGTGTTTTGGTTGGGTGTAAGGGCCACCCAACCCAGCTGTTTACCCGTGACATGTTGGGATCTTTGTACGCCGTATCTGTCCTGTGGAACTTTAGGACTGAATAAATTTCCACAGTGTGTTAATGGTTCTTGTAAGATCACTTGGCTGTTGTGTTAATTTATTAAAGTAGTCACAGATAACTACAACGACATAAATAAAAATAATAACGGAATTTTTTATCATTGTGGCATTTAGGCCATGAGGTAAAACACAGCTGACTATCATTACCTAACAGAATACTCCATTCTACTGATTACACAGCAACACAGTAAATGACCATATGACCTGTCTTTGTAATACTCATTTGTACTAAATTGTTATCTGTTTTACAGTAGTTTTTGTACCACTGAATATTTCATTGTTTAGTTAATCTTAAGTTAATTTTAAGCCTGCCTGTAATGCTCTGCATACAAGGGGCTTTGGCATGCTGCACTTTAAAAATTGTATTCCTTGTACTTCTCTGTATCATGTTCAAATTAATAAATAAATAAATAAATAAATAAATCAGCTCAGTGGCAAGTATACAAGACACAAACTGGGTATCAAAAATAAACTATAATGACACTTACAGGTGAGATAAGTCACAGTCCAGACTAACTCCACAAAAACATCAAATAACTTCACATAAGCCTCTCCAAAAACTTTCCTGTTTTGAAACAGTAGCAATCACATATTTAAATCACTTCACATAAGTGTTCTAGAAATACTGAAGAGATTTGTGTGTATAATAATACTATACTGGTTATCCCTTAATGTTGAAAAACAGCACTATACTTTTGTTCATAGCATTTTATTACTAAGAACTTTGTATTTTTGTTGCATTTTCTTCTTTGCTTCAATAAATATAAAAAATGTTCTTTCAGACAATCACGTGCGACTGTGATGCTACGATATACCTACGACTAGGAACGACTAGAACCCAGGGAGATAAAACTACAGAGAGCGAGTACGCATGTGCTGTTCGTCCATTAAGAGGGAGACTCAACATAGCTGCTGTCGCTCCAGAGCTCACAGCTGTGGTCAAGTTTGATGGCTGGCCAGAGGTATAAGTTTGTGTGTGTCATTTGCAGTCATTAAGGCAGCAGCAGCTGCTCTGATAAGCCTTGCTTCTAAAGACAGACTTAATGAGATACAAGAAAGAGGGGCTAGTTATAATGTACATATTTTTATATTGCTTAGTCTGTAGATATAGTCTAGGAACATTTTGTATAAAAAAAATTCCTAATAAATTTTTCACAAGCCTTGACTAGTTTTGGATAAATAATAATGTGTGTGTGTGTAGGCACATCAAGGTTAATTTATTTTCACATTTTATATGATAATAATGGAAAATTTTCACTTTAAATATCACAGCACCCAGATGCTTGATTAGTAAAAATGGTTTATATTTAAATTGTCACAGGTTTCGTTAAAACTGGAAGGAATTCGAAACAATGCTGTTGGGTTGGATGAACAGCAGATGCTGGATGTGATTGATGAAGTTCTTACATCTGCCCTTCGCAACTCTGTCCTGGATGTCAGCTTCCAGACCAACAAGACCTTCCCCAGATTTCGAAGAGCTCGACAGGTTCCTGACCCCATCATCCCAGTGGGCTACGATTCTATGGTACGTGAGTTGCAGACACATCCACCCTCAGCTCCCCGTAAGCAAAAGAAAAAAAACAGGCTTGGTTCAGTACATGATGAAGAAATAGAGGAAGCAGGAGAATCATTTACAGCCCTCACCTTTTCCTCCAACCTTTCCAAACAAATTAATCTTACTACCAGTGAGGAACAGCTTATTGCCAGAAATTTACATAAATATCCCTCATTAGAAAATTCAGACATGGGAGATGATATCAGTGAATTTTACAAATCTTGGGAAGAAAATTATGTACCTGCTACAGGGGTAGCCCATGTAGATGTACAGAAAGTGAAAGCTCCTGTAACTGTTTCCCAGACTAACCCAAAGGAAGACACAAAGACTCAGAATTTTGTTCTTGTAGCTAGTAACAGGTCAAAGCTAATTGATGAGCCAAGAACTGCAGATTGTGTTCAAGAAATAGAAGAGGAAGAGGAGCCAGAATTAGTGCCACATCTGAAACAAAATGTTGAAGATGAGCCATGTATTAGAAGAAGAAGTAGAAGCCCATTACTTCTTGGCAAACCAAAGCTAGAAGAACCAGAAGAATCACTAGAGCTAGAGGAAGGAGAAAACCTAAATACTTTGCAATTACATAAAACTGATCTCGTTGATAAGTCGCTAACTGGCACTTCTGGATTTGGACCACTGCCTTCCCTGCCAGGCCTACAAAAGGGACCTTTTGTAAGTGAAGCATGCTGTGTGGGAGTGAAGGTTGGTGTTGCTGCTGAAGTCCCTAAGCTTGAACTTAGAATTGAGAATGCACCAGTTGATGACTGTGTGACTTGTGACCTCTCTGAGTGTGACCAGGAGGTTGTGGTACCCATTCAACCCCTTTTGCAAACCCAGCTCCATAACCAGCCTGCCATTGATGACCTTAGCGTGTATTCAGTCACTGACACTGCTAATGCATCCAGTGGCTTCCACAGAGATCCCATCCCTCTCCCAGTTTCTTTTCCTGCTCTAGAGCCTGATACATTCTCTGCTTCTGCTTTATCTGTCACGGTGGGGAACAAAGCTGAAAATCACAGTCCAGTTTCCTCTTTTGTGGACAACAAAAACGAAGAACTTGGGCTGTTGTCAGGATATTTGCAGAATACAAATTTGATTAAACATGAGCATGTGGGTGATGTCTCTGCAGTGCTTGTGTGCACATATACTGATGATTCAAACAATGATGATGCCAGGGATGATAGTTTTGATACAAAGATCTTGGATAGTTGTCCACTTAACCAAGACCTTTCCTTTCAAGAAACACACCTGGAACCACCATTTTGCTACCAAGATAGTTTTCCAGAAGAAGAAATGGAAAATGCAAATGATTGTAAGAATGAAAGTTTAAGTAAGGGTGAAATTCATGAGGCAGAAGATTATAACATTCAAGATGATAAGTTAGGATTTCAAAATGTATTTTTCAAGGAATTTACTGAAAACCTTTATAAACAAATAGAATCAGATGAGTCGGAGATTTCTTTACCAGAAGTAGCTGTTGAAGATAAACATTGGGAGGTAGTCAAGGCCGATGAAGCTTTTGACAAAAACGGGATTTTCTCGGTTACTTCGGATCAGGAAAGTGAGGAGGAGTTAGTTACAGATAATGAAACTGAAAGTAGGGATGCAGTAACAGATTTAGCTACAGATAATGAAACTGAAAGCGTGGATGCAATGTCAGATTCAGATGAAGAAAACGTAGAAGAAATAGACTCAAACACAGAGGTTTGTAGTAATACTGATACTGTTCAGGACCAAGGTTATGAGTCTAAGAGATTGTATCTAGAAACCGACATTGATATTCTTAGCTTTGAAAAACCTCAAAAGATTATTTCATTGCATAATGATACAGAGAATAATAATACTTCATTTTACTATAGAGAGCTACACTATGATTCAGATTCCTTCATTGTAACCAGTGAGGAAGAAACATCGCATTATGACTATGTACAACTTAGAGGGAGTGGTTGTGGAGGAAGTGATGACTTGTCTGCAGATGAATGTAATCTTTCTGACTCAGAATATATGACCTCATATGTCCCATCACCTGACATAGACGATATAGTACATTATTCTGATGACATTTCACCTGATAGATCTTTTTCAAATACAAGCACTATAATATCCTCTGTTGCTTATGAAAAGCTAGAAGACCAACAAATAATGAATGAAACTAACATAATGAGTACTGACACAGAGTGTATGGGGGAAGAAACAAATAGTGGGCCTGAAGAATGTACAGAGGTTCTTCAGGGAAATTCAGATACAGTAGTAAAACTCGACCCATTGAATAATGAGCAGTGGGAGGCCTCAGAGGGCAAAGAATTTTCAGTAAGTGTTCGGATATTAACCTCAGATTCACACTCAAATAACTCTCAAAAAGAATTAAATGAAAAGGTTAAGTTTCCAGAAAGAGCGCTGAATGAGTCAGTACACATGGAAAATTTTTACACGGCTACTAAAATTAATCCTGCATCTAAACTTACAAGTGTTTCTTCATTGGAAGGTAATGTTTCTCAATTTAATGAAGATCATGCTTGTATTCCAGAGGATTCTAAATGCTTGGATAGCTACACCTTCTTGGAAAACTCCTCTGACTCAGAGATTGAAGGAATAACTGGAAAGCCTACAGAAAAAGACTTTAGTGATTCACCTGATGGAAGGTCACACTGTGGACAAAACTGGAGAAATAGTGATATTGATTTAATTATTGAAGCAGAATCTTTTGTGTTACCAGATGACCACACACATCCTCTGATGAGTTATAATGTAAAAAATATATCAGGTAAAGATGATACTTCTAGTCTAAGTGTGAACCATGCCCATGTATTGTCCCAAAACACTACTTTGAACACAAGTCTGGATGATATGCAGACAATGCACAGAGACAGCATTTTGAATGAAAATAAAGAACACACCGAAAAATTACCCCAAGAAATTCCAAGGATGAAAGCACAGAGTAACATTTTAACATTTTCAGAAGGACCATTGCTAACCACTACTGCAGGCAGTGTGGATGCATTAACACAACCTGATACTTCTTGTGCACTAACATTGCAACAGGGTATGTCTCCTACAAGGAAAAAATGTTCAACCTGGGATGAAGTCATGAAATCTGTCTTTTTCACCTCAGGCCAGCCTCAGTGGACTCGGCCCCTGCCCTCCTACCCAGTTTGTGGCACAAGTTACGTGGTAAGACCCACACATTTTTACCTTGGCGGATCTTGTGCCGGGAAGTGCTACTCCACTAATCTAACAAACATCATTCATCCATGTGGGCGTTTATGTTGGGAGCTTTAATCATGTATTCCTGGGCAGGTACAAACTATGGTGTGATTTGTTGAATAAATGATGCAGTATTTCCTTGTCTCCTTTTCATGTGACATCATTCTCTTTACATTAATTCAAATAGATCTGATGTTAAACAATACATATTATTACAATGTGGATGAAATAATTTTCTACTGATATGAATTACACCACTGAGTCACATACCTTGAGGGATGATAATTTATTAGGTTCTGTTATTATTTTTCATTCAATCTACATGGGTTGGTTTGAGTGTAGATAAATTTGAAGGCAGCAGCAGCAGCATCAGCATCAACAACAGCAGCAGACTAATACATATTTTAAGGTTTCAGCATATCTTTAGCAAGAATTTTTTCCAGAGGTGCCATATGTACATGTTTATCAATATATCAGAAACTTGCAGGAAAATAACCTAAAAGTAGTGCATGCCGCTTTATGTAATTGTAATTCTAATTTTATCTTGCTCATTTGTTTTGTCTCTGTCCACCAAGAGAGAAAGTTTTGTGAGTTGACACTGAAATACTGGAATGAACCTCACATTTGAAGTATGCTTGTATAGCACATCATAAATGCTGGGTGTTCACTTATTAGAACCTGAATTGCTGATCATAGTGTTTAGTTTGTCCCTCTATGCCTTAGTGTGTGTTAGTGGTAGACGAGCCTCTCGTTTGATTAGTTAGGCTACTACTTGAGGTAGCAGACACTTTTGTATTGTCTATATGCCATACCAAATTCTGTTTAGGTTGGATGGATGTGTAAAGAAGTGGTGAGCAATGAATGTTTAATGCTTTTGCTGTATGTCTTCATATATAGGATGTCAACATTTTTGTGAGACCAGTAATTTTTTTTTTTTGTAATGGAATGGATGACTTAAATGCATTTACACTTTTTGTAAGCATTGGCTTCTGTTAAAGCAAATTGATTGTGCATGCACTTTGATCCTCACACTTTAAGTTACTGATGTTGGGTTGTTAATGTGAGAGTACAGGTGTGAAATCTTGTGAGGTACATGTGTAGTGAGTGGTATGGCAGTTGAGGATGCATGGAACATATCATAGAGTTTGTGACACTGGTCTGACTGTCTTCACTGTTGTTGACTGAGTAATTGGTAATTTGCTCTTGTTGTGTTTGCGTAGGAGATACTGCCATCATCTCGTAGGGTAATTGCTGATGAGTAGACTGGTCTGGTAGTGTTCTAATATACATAATTCAGTATTAATTCAGTGTATTATATGCAAGGTGAATAGTATCTAGGTTGGAGGGCAGCCATAACTCAGCACTTGCCTGTGGGCACATGCTGTTTTCTCTCAGGAATCATCTTTGCCTAGGATTGTCCTTTTGTCAGTTGCAGCCTGGAGTGATTGGTGGAATGATGAAGTAAAGGGTGTGATAAAAGAGAAAAAGGTAGCTTACGAGAGGTTTTTACAAAGCAGAAGTGTTATAAGAAGAGCAGAGTATATGGAGAGTAAAAGAAAGGTGAAGAGAGTGGTGAGAGAGTGCAAAAGGAGAGCAGATGAAAGAGTGGGAGAGGCACTGTCAAGAAATTTTAATGAAAATAAAAAATTTTGGAGTGAGTTAAACAAGTTAAGAAAGCCTAGGGAAAGTATGGATTTGTCAGTTAAAAACAGAGTAGGGTAGGGGATGTGTAGATCAAGTGTTTACATTGAAGCATATATGTGAACAGTATTTAGATAAAGGTAGGGAAGTTTTTATTGCATTTATGGATTTAGAAAAGGCATATGATAGAGTGGATAGAGGAGCAATGTGGCAGATGTTGCAAGTATATGGAATAGGTGGTAAGTTACTAAATGCTGTAAAGAGCTTTTATGAGGATAGTGAGGCTCAGGTTAGGGTGTGTAGAAGAGAGGGAGAATACTTCACGGTAAAAGTAGGTCTTAGACAGGGATGTGTAATGTCACCATGGTTGTTTAATATATTTATAGATGGGGTTATAAAAGAAGTAAATGCTAGGGTGTTTGGGAGAGGGGTGGGATTAAATTATGGGGAATCAAATTAAAAATGGGAATTGACACAGTTACTTTTTGCTGATGATACTGTGCTTATGGGAGATTCTAAAGAAAAATTGCAAAGGTTAGTGGATGAGTTTGAGAATGTGTGTAAAGGTAGAAAGTTGAAAGTGAACATAGAAAAGAGTAAGGTGATGAGGGTATCAAATGATTTAGATAAAGAAAAATTGGATATCAAATTGGGGAGGAGGAGTATGGAAGAAGTGAATGTTTTCAGATACTTGGCAGTTGACGTGTCGGCGGATGGATTTATGAAGGATGAGGTTAATCATAAAATTGATGAGGGAAAAAAGGTGAGTGGTGCGTTGAGGTATATGTGGAGTCAAAAAACGTTATCTATGGAGGCAAAGAAGGGAATGTATGAAAGTATAGTAGTACCAACACACTTATATGGATGTGAAGCTTGGGTGGTAAATGCAGCAGCGAGGAGACGGTTGGAGGTAGTGGAGATGTCCTGTCTAAGGGCAATGTGTGGTGTAAATATTATGCAGAAAATTCGGAGTGTGGAAATTAGGAGAAGGTGTGGAGTTAATAAAAGCATTAGTCAGAGGGCAGAAGAGGGGTTGTTGAGGTGGTTTGGTCATTTAGAGAGAATGGATCAAAGTAGAATGACATGGAAAGCATATAAATCTATAGGGGAAGGAAGGAGGGGTAGGGGTCATCCTCAAAAGGGTTAGAAAGAGGGGGTAAAGGAGGTTTTGTGGGCTAGGGGCTTGGACTTCCAGCAAGCGTGCATGAGCGTGTTAGATAGGAGTTAATGGAGGCGAATGATACTTGGGACCTGACGATCTGTTGGAGTGTGAGCAGGGTAATATTTAGTGAAGGGATTCAGGGAAACTGGTTATGTTCATATAGTTGGACTTGAGTCCTGGAAATGGGAAGTACAATGCCTGCACTTTAAAGGAGGGGTTTGGGATATTGGCAGTTTGGAGGGATATGTTGTGTATCTTTATATGTATATGCTTCTAAGCTGTTGTATTCTGAGCACCTCTGCAAAAGCAGTGATAATGTGTGAGTGTGGTGAAAGTGTTGAATGATGATGAAAGTATTTTCTTTTTGGGGATTTTCTTTCTTTTTGGGGTCACCCTGCCTCGGTGGGAGACGGCCGACTTGTTGAAAAAAAAAAAAAATTTTTTTTTTTTTTGTTTAGCCTACTTATTGAATAGAGGAGGTAGAAGCAGTATGCAGAATGTACAGTGGACCCCCGCATAGCGATATTAATCCATGCAAGAGAGCTCATTGTTATGCAAAATTATCGTTATGCGAATGAATTTTCCCCATAAGAAATAATGGAAATCAAATTAATCCGTGCAAGACACCCCAAAGTATGAAAAAAAAAACATTTTTACCACATGAAATATTAATTTTAATACACACAAACTGAAAAAGGCATGCAAAATTACATGACACTTACTTTTATTGAAGATCTGGTGATGATTGATGGGATGGGAGGAGGAGTGTGTGTTAGTGTTTAGAAGGGGAATCCCCTTCCATTAAGACTTGAGGTGTCAAGTCCTTTTCTGGGGTTACTTCCCTTCTTTTAATGCCACTAGGACCAGCTTCAGAGTCACTGGAGTTCTGTCGCACAACATATCTGTCCATAGTGGCCTGTACCTCTCGTTCCTTTATGACTTCCCTAAAGTGTTTCACAACATTGTCAGTGTAATAGTCACCAGCACGGCTTGCAATAGCTGTGTGAGGGTGATTTTCATCCATAAAGGTTTGCACTTTCAGCCACATTGCACAGATTTCCTTAATCTTTGCAGTAGGCAACTTCTTCAATTTCTCTCTCCCCTCCTTCAAACCAGTTTCCTCAGGTCTGGCCTCTTGCTGTTGAAGTTGATCTATCAGCTCATCAGTGGTTAGTTCTTCATTGTCCTCCTCCACCAACTCTTCCACATCAACCCCACTAACCTCCAACCCCAAGGACTTTCCCAATGCCATAATGGATTCCTCAACTGGCATAGGATTCTCAGGGTTAGCCTCAAACCCTTCAAAATCCCTTTTGTCTACACATTCTGGCCACAGTTTCTTCCAAGCAGAGTTCAAGGTCCTCTTAGTCACTCCCTCCCAAGCCTTACCTATAAGGTTTACACAATTGAGGATATTAAAGTGATCTCTCCAAAAGTCTCTTAGAGTCAGTTGAGTTTCTGAGGTCACTACAAAGCACCTTTCAAACAGAGCTTTTGTGTACAGTTTTTTGAAGTTTGCAATAACCTGCTGGTCCATGGGCTGCAGGAGAGGAGTGGTATTAGGAGGCAAAAACTTCACCTTAATGAATTTCATGTCCCCATAAAGTCGCTCTGCCACGTCTGTAGGATGACCAGGCACTTAAGTTCTAATTTCTTTTCAGTTAGGTAATCTTTCACATTGGGGGCAAATGCATGGTGTAACCATTCATAGAAAAAGTCCCTAGTGACCCATGCCTTACTGTTTGCCCTCCACAGCACACACAAATTAGCCTTGAGGACATTCTTTTGCCTGAACGGTCTGGGAGTTTCAGAGTGATACACTAATAAAGGCTTCACTTTGCAATCACCAGTAGCATTGGAACACATCAACAGAGTAAGCCTGTCTTTCATAGGCTTATGTCCTGGGAGTGCCTTTTCCTCCTCAGTAATGTACGTCCTGCTTGGCATTTTCTTCCAGAACAGGCCTGTTTCATCACAATTAAACACTTGTTCAGGTTTCAGTCCTTCACTGTCTATGTACTTCTTGAATTCCTGCACATATTTTTCAGCTGCTTTGTGGTCCGAACTGGCAGCCTCACCATGCCTTATCACACTATGTATGCCACTACGCTTCTTAAATCTCTCAAACCAACCTTTGCTGGCCTTAAATTCACTCACATCATCACTAATTGCAGGCATTTTTTTAATTAAATCCTCATGCAACTTCCTAGCCTTTTCACTTATGATCACTTGAGAGATGCTATCTCCTGCTATCTGTTTTTCATTTATCCACACCAATAAGAGTCTCTCAACATCTTCCATCACTTGCGATCTCTGTTTCGAAAACACAGTTAAACCTTTGGCAAGAACAGCTTCCTTGATTGCCTTTTTGTTGCCCACAATAGTAGCGATGGTTGATTGGGGTTTACTATACAACCTGGCCAGCTCGGAGACACGCACTCCACTTTGATACTTATCAGTGATCTCTTTCTTCATCTCTATAGTAATTCTCACCCTTATTCCTGTAGGGTTGGCACTAGAAGCTTTCTTGGGGCCCATGGTCACTTATTTTGCAGATAAAATCACCAGAAACACTGTAATAATACGAAATGTTCCGATTGTATGCTTGGATGTTACTGCGGAGGCTGGCTGGTAAACAATGCCACTGGCGGAACATGTGAGGCTGGCTAAGGGCGCACATTAGACACGTCTCGGACGAACAGTGTTGAGCGGGTTTTTTAGCGGTATGCGAGGCAAAATCTTAGCGATAAAATGTAGCGGTATGAGGATTTAACGTTATGTAAGGCCAACTGTATGCGGGGGTCCACTGTATAATAGTGTGAGATGATTGGTAGAGGGTTGTATTTAGCTCTTGAGTTTGTCATTCTGACACTATACAGTATTTTGCATTGTTTCGTAATGCATGTGTCATGTTCCCGGTATAAAATTGTTTGTCAGATTCCTCAAAAACATTGTTTAAGTTTCATCTTAAAAACTAATTAAACATAATTTTTTCATTTTTTATCAAGCTTTTAAAAGTGAAACATGTATTATAAAATATAGGTGTGGCTGTCACGACAGGCCTTATGCACCCACATATCTGTAGAGTATATCTTTATCAGCCAGTACTGTATTCTTTCTACTTGAAACTTTATAAATCTGGCCTAAAACATTACTATGTTTTGTCATTTAACTAGCAATGCCTATAATTGAACAATGTAACAAACAGCGATAAAAGAAAAGTCCCATGAAAAAAATTATCAAAAGACAGCCAAATTTGCCTTAAGCCAACAAGTAATAGAACTGACCAGATATTCATATCCACAAAGTGATGAACTACTGTTGACCATAATGGTGCTGAACTCATCAAGCTCTGAGAACAGTTAATTGAAGTTCATACCTGCATAAACAACAGAATGGAGCTGCCCAACATAATTTGTCAGTGTTTTAATATATTGAATTTCAGATAAATAATTAGTGAATTTTGGGGGAAGATTAGGTGACATGAATATAAACCAATGCCTTAAGAAAAGAGGTACTGTAGTACAATAAATATGCACTAGGTTCATATCATTAAGGCAAAATAAGGAATTTTAAATTGAAAGGAAAATACACTCCCTGTACAGGGAGACAGAGATGTTAAACTTATCAAATTCCCCCAAGTGTCAAGAATGAAAAGTACAATGGAACCTCGGTTTTCATATGCCCTGGTTTTCGTAGGATTTGGTTTTCAACGACTTTTTTCATCTAAATTTTGTCCCAGTTTTCGTACATTCGCTCGGTTTTCGTATAGTTGACAATGGTCCGTACCAAACGTGTCTGCCTCTTTGCACCCACACAAAGCATCCCACACGTTCTGACTTGGTCTGGCGTTGTTTCTCGTTGAGTGAACATTACCCCTTGTGTTCGGATAACATTTCGTAATACTCCATTGTTTTTTTTGTGCTTCTTCATTGGGTGCTATTGCTAAATAAGCCACCATGGGGCCAAAGAAAGTTCTGAGTGCCAGCTCTTTGATAAAAAAGGCGAGAAACACGATAGAATTCAAGAAAGAACTCATAGCAAAGCACGAAAGTGGTGTATGTATGGCCGATCTCGCCAGGATGTACGGGAAGTCCGCATCAATGATCAATTCCATCCTGGCGAAGAAAAAAGAAATCAAGGAAGCTGATGTTGAGAAAGGATTAAATGTGCTAACGAAACAGAGATCGCAAACAATTGAAAATGTTGAGTTGGTGTGTATCAACGAAAAACAATTAGCGGGAGATAGTGTTTTGGTGGAAGAGTTGGTGGATGACCACAGGGAAGAGTTAACCATTGAAGAACTGCAAGACCTTTAACTGGAACAGCAACAGACTGTAGACGGGTCAAGTGACTCTCCAGCTAGTCCTAGTGCCAGTGAAAGACAAAGAAGGGAAGTAACCCCAGATAGGGCCTTGATACATGAAGTCCTTATGGAGTGAGATATCCCTTCCAAACAATAACCTTTCCTCCTCCCTCTCCCCTCTTCGCCGTCTTCCATATGCCAACAAGTTTTCAATAAAGGTAAAAGTTATGTTAAATGTTCATTTATCCATTTCATTAGTCATTTATATTTATTTCTCATTGTTTTCTGTATGTAAGACTATAGTTCTTCTCTATAAAATGTGTTTTTTGTTAATATTTTTGGGTGTCTGGAACGGATTAATTGGATTTATATTATTTCTTAGGGGAAATATTGCCTCAGTTTTCATACAATTCGGTTTTTGTCAGACTTCCTGGAATTAATTAATCACAAAAACCGAGGTTCTACTGTACTGATTAGAGAATATGAAAACATTGATCTATTGGCAAAATTGAGGATAATTTTAAATATTGTAGTGTGCAATATTGGATGATGTCATGTTCAAGGAACAGTGTTACTGTCACACTCACATGGCAGTAATATTCAGAATAACAAACTTCTAAAAAGTATAAAGCAAAAGATACAGAACCAGGGATAATACTCTTTAAGGCACTTGCACTCTTTAGACTGGAATATTGCTGTACACTAGCAGCTCCTTTTAAAGCAGGTAAAATTGCATACCTGAAGAATACATGGAGAACTTTCACTGTCTGGACAGTTTCAAATATCTATGTTTTTGGGAACACCTAAGGTCATCTAAACTGTGCTGCCTGGAATGCAGGAGAGAGAATTACTGGAGAGACTTTTTCCCACCTTGCAAGCAGAAATTAGTCCTTAGGAGAACGAGGCTAAGGGTGTGCTGATAACTCCCAGTAAACTGGGAGCTATCAGCACACCCTTAGCAGCCTTCAGAAGGAAACTCAGCAAATTCCTCAGTTCTATTCCTGATCAGCCTACCTATGTTGAACGGTGTACCATGAGCACCAACAGTTTTGACTGAGCAGGCATCAGCCAGGAGGCCTGGTCTGAGATCCAGGCATGGGGTGATTTCTCAAGCCATCAACAGGTAAATAACAGGTAGCCTAGTAGACCAGCTAGAGCAGCAGTTACAATGTCTGTGGTTGAGAGTTTGCATGTCTACTTTTTGGCTGGAATCTGACAACATCTGCTAGTAGAACATATGATGTTTTGAAGGGATAAAATGCTTACGATCAAATAATTTCTTAATATTGTACAGTAGGTGGGTCTTGTGCACAGTATATTATTCAGTCTGTGTAGGTGAATGGTTGGGTAAATGGCTTTGTGGTGTAATTTATCAAAATTTCATGTTGTACAGGTAAATGACAAATTTTTCAGTCAGGTCATTGTAAACAATAAATACATATACATATAAATTATTTTCTTGAGTTTTTATCACTATACTGGGGTGCTTATCTCTATAATAGCAATCTTTGTGTTCATATAATATGAATTGAATGTCAGATTACTGATGAATGCATTAAAAGATACGGTCAGCAAAGTACACCTTTACTGGACAACAGTTTACTCATTTTAGCTCAAGCAAGTTCTGCAAAGAAAAACAAAACTAGGACTTAATACATCACAGCAAATGAGATATTGGAAGGTGTAGTAGGGACATGTTTATGAAGGTGGATGCCCCTCATGTGGGGGGTTCTTGATAAAAGGAATTGGATCTATCGTTCCTTTCCTTGGATTGAACTTAATTGCCTTCCATTTCCCCTAGATGTACTAAACCCATAGGGGTTTAGCGCTTCTCCCAGGACTAATAATGTGGAGATGGCATTGTGCAAGAGTTGGTGCAATGCTGAAGACTCCTTGATTCTATTCATTGGTGCTCCCTCTTTTAAATCTACTTCTAGGCATTTACTCCTTGTTCATCTTAACTCTGTAATTACCAGTCTTTTGATGTTTGATATGAAGTGTGTGAATTAATCATGATGAATGACTTGGCCATTGCTAAACCTACAGTATCAGCATTGCATATGTAACATATGATAAATTCTCATACTTCATGTTAAGGAACAACACTAGGTTGGCAGTGAAGGAGGACAGTAGTAATGAAAATATGCTTAAAACCAGCTCAAACAGAATCTGGAAACTTCCAGCATCACATCATCTGTGCAACTCATTCTCCAAAGACATGGATCAACACCTGATATGATGTGACTCCTTGGTCCATCTGGCACTAGAATACCTTCCAAAACCTCATTCCTTATGTGATGGTATATATGTTGTGTTTATTATATAGGGCTTAATAAAGCTCACACTTGAGTGAATTTTTGTCAGAGGTTCACTTTGCTAACAATCTTTGTTTGATGCCATTGTAAAACTAGCTGAAGATGTCAATGGATAGTAGACAGTTTCATGTCTTTCAAACTGCTGTGCCAGCTGCATGGTAAGCTCAACTAATTTGCATGCTTGAAGAAACAAAAATTTTCATGGGTCCCTTGTTAACCTTCTCTCCAAATGTAAAGAGGGGTAGAAATAATTTAATTCTCTACATTTTGTGAGCACGTTTGAGAGCTAACCATGCATGGTGGTAAATGTGTCATCATTGTCCTGCCAATTATAATGTACATAATTAAAATTTCATATTATGATTAAGGAATATATTAAGTTGGTATGAATTTTTCATAGGTTGAATAGGATAATAGATTTAAATACACTCCTTTTGCAAAAATTATGTGAATATTATACAGTACAACATTACTAATATTTATTTGGACTGCAAGATTAATATATTACAAAAATCTGTGAATTAAAAAAAAAAAAAAAAAAAAAAGGTTCACATCCGATGAAAAGTTCATACTGAAATGTGCAGTGTTAAGAAGTTGTACAATAAGTTATACTTCATTGTGGGTTTCTGAACAGGTGGAAATATATTTCGGATAAAAATTTGATAAGATGGGAAATTCTGTCTCTGATCTTGGGTGAGGTAGTAGTTACTGTAACTGACTAGCATTTATGTGGTGGGTTATTGAGTTGTTTGTGGTCTGGAATTACCATCTGATCAAAGATTTATCTTGAGCATCATAGAATATCTCTTGAAAACTATTTCTTTTTGATACACAAACATGCATCTCTGTTCCAGGCATTCACTTATTTCTTATAAAATCAGTTATTGTATTGTTGACTTGCATTTTCTATCGTGTCTCCTAATGTGATTAAATCATGTAAACTTAAGCCACCTATATGTACAGATAATCTGAATGTACAGAATAATTGTGCTCAGTTTTTGTAACAAAAAAATTAATTGGGTGTTGGATCATTATTTAGTTGGTAGATAAAGTAAGAGGAAGGTGGCATACAAAGAGAATGGTGTTGCTGTTTGACACTGAAGTGAAAGAGAATGAACTAAGGAAAGGCTTAGGGAGACTTATGAGCAAAGCTAGGAGAAACAGAACATGAAGGGAGGGTGAATAGTCTATAGTTGAAGGAAAGTGGGATAGAGGTCACCTTAGGAAAGGTTGGAGAGAGGGGGTAAAGGTGGTTTTGTGTGCGAGGGGCTAGGACATCCAGCAGGTGTGTAACAGCATTTTATATAGGAGTGAGTGGAGGCACATGGTTTTTAGGACTTGATGACATTATGGAGTGTGAGCAAGGTAATATTTTGTAAAGGGATTCAGAGAAATTGGTTAGCTGGACTAGTCCTGGAGGTGAGAAGTACAGTACAGTGGAGCCTCAAATATCGAACTTTCTTCGGTCCAGAAGGCTGTTCGAGTGCCTTTACCGAATGAATTTATTCCCATCAGGAATAATGTAAATTAGATTAGTCCATTTCAGACCCTCAAAAATACACTTATAAAAGCACTTACAAAAATACACTTACATAATTGGTCGTGTTGGGAGCAGTTCGATTTTTGAGGTTCCACTGTACCTACAATCTGAAGGAGGGGTGGAGATGTGTGCAGTTTGGAGGGGCATCTGAGCTGTAGTATTGGTGTGTCTGGCAAGACTATGAGGGAGTGAATGATAGTGAGGGTGTTTCTTTTTCGGGTCGCCTTACCTCGGTGAGAGATGGCCAGTGTGTTAAAATTATACGTATACATATATCAATAACAACACTGCACTAGCCAAGGACTCGAACCCATGCTGCTTTGGCCTGCCTCATGGTGGGCGAAAACACATGATGCCCTTATCCACTGAACCATATAGTGCAGTGTTGCTATTGATCAGTACCACTCGTTCGTGGTCACAGTAATGTACACATATATGTGAGAGATGGCTGACGTGTTGGAAAAAAGGTATATGTATTGTATGTAATATTGTATATAATACACAACACTATATTTGAGTTTTATTTATTTTACATTTTTTTTTCTTGGTAGATTATAATTGACAGGTATTCATGCGTATTTTCAGGTCTCGGCCCTTTCTTCTACAACCACTGGTCAGTCTACAGGAATTCCTGGTCTTAATGGCAAGCGACTTCTGGTGAAAATTGTTAAGGCAACAGGCGTTGGCTGTGAGAATTGTGAGTGAATGTCGTTTGTGTTTAAAGTTTTGTAAAGAGGTTGATAAGTTTTGATGCCTGATGATATGATAGGATCACAGCCAGAACACTTTCATGCACCCATTTAGGCTATTGATGTCAGCTAGTTCTGTTTAAGTTATACATGGTACAACTTAAACAGACCTAGCTGACATCAGTGGCATACTATATAGAAAGCCCCTGGTTATGTAGAGCATTTCAGGCAACTTAAGTTAATTTTGTCCCCAGGATGCGACCCACACCAGTTGGCTAACACCCAACTTAAGTCTTAAGGCAATGCAACCAGTGTTTCCACCCATACTGGGGATCAAACCATGGAGCTGAATGCCCTAACAACTGAACTATGGGACACTTAGACCTTATGACCAAAGCCTTGTAATGGCAGTTCAGTAGCTGACTAGCCACTTGACACCCAGTGTACAACAGTTGGAGATGGTGGTCATCTTTGTGGGGTCATTAGGCCCTGATGCATTTTTTTTTCCAACAAGTCAGCCATCTCCTACTGAGGCAGGGTCACTCAAAAAGAAAGACAATCCCCAAAAAGAAAATACTTTCATCATCATTCAACACTTTCACCTAACTCATACATAATTACTGTTTTTGCAGAGGCACCCAGATACAACAGTTGAGAAGCATATATAAAGATATATAACATATCCCTCCAAACTGCCAATATCCCAAACCCCTCCTTTAAATTGCAGGCATTGTACTTCCCAGTTCCAGTACTCAAGTCCGGCTATATAAAAATAACTGGTTTCCCTGAATCCCTTCACTAAATATTACCCTGCTCACATTCCAACAGCTCGTCAGGTCCCAAAAACCATTCGTTTCCATTCACTCCTATCTAACATGCTCACACATGCTTGCTGGAAGTCCAAGCCCCTCGCCCACAAAACCTTTACCCCCTCCCTCCAACCTTTTCGAGGACGACCCCTACCCCGTCTTCCTTCCCCCACAGATTTATATGCTCTCCATGTCATTCTACTTTGATCCATTCTCTCTAAATGACCAAACCACCTCAACAACCCCTCTTCAGCCCTCTTGACAAATATTTTTATTAACTCCACACCTCCTAATTTCCACACTCCAAATTTTCTGCATAATATTTACATCACACATTGCTCTTAGACAGGACACCTCCACTGCTTCCAACCGCTTCCTTGCTGCAGCATTTGCAACCCAAGCTTCACACCCATATAAGAGAGTTTGTACCACTATACTTTCATACATTCCCTTCTTTGCCTCCATCAGTAATGTTTTTTTTGTCTCGACATATACCTCAACGCACCACTCACCTCTTTTTCTTCATCAATTCTATGGTTAACCTCATCCTTCACAAACCCATCCGCTGACAAGTCAACTCCCAAATATCCGAAAACATTCACTTCTTTCATACTCCCTCCCTCCAATGTAGTATCCAGATTTTCTTTATCTAAATCATTTGTTACCCTCATCACTTCGCTCTTATCTATACATGTACTCACTTTCAACTTTCTACCTTTACACACCCTCCCAAACTCATCCACTAACCTTTGCAACTTTTCTTTAGAATCTCCCATAAGCACAGTATCATCAGAAAAAAGTAACTGTGTCAACTCCCATTTTGTATTTGATTCCCCATAATTTAATCTCACCCCTCTCCAACACCCTAGGATTTACTTCTTTTACAACCCCATCTATAAATATGTTAAATGACCATGGTGACATTACACATCCCTGTCTAAGACCTACTTTTACCGAGAAGTAATCTCCCTCTCTTCTACACACCCTAATCTGAGCCTCACTATCCTCATAAAAACTCTCTACAGCATTTAGTAACTTACTACCTATTCCATATACGTACTTGCAGCCTCTGCCACATTGCTTCCCTATCCACTCTATTTTTTTTTAATTTTTCAAAAACTATTTCTCTGATGGGACCTTAATGACCCACTAGAAACTATGCTACCAGTACCCCAAATTATGATAGCGATGGCTTTAAAACTGAGGCTGGGATTGAGGACACAGAGATGGGAACTGTAGATTGGTCATACTTGAGTGGATGCTATGAGGTTCTAAAAGAATGTAAGGAAGAACTTAGCAAACCCTTTACTAATCTCTCTAACCTATCACTACAAACAGGTTTTGTACCAGATAAATGGGAAATGGCAACTGTGATACCCATTAACAGAGTGGGAGATAGGTCCTTTGCTTCAAATTATAGACCAATCATTCTAACTTCTTTTGTGGGAAAGTTGATGGAATCAATAATTGCAGATAAAATTCAAAAAGATGAGAAAGATGAGGTGAATCATAGAATTGATGAGGGGAAAAGGGTGAGTGGTGCACTTAGGAGTCTGTGGAGACAAAGAACTTTGTCCTTGGAGGCAAAGAGGGAAATGTATGAGAGTATAGTTTTACCAACGCTCTTATATGGGTGTGAAGCATGGGTGATGAATGTTGCAGCGAGGAGAAGGCTGGAGGCAGTGGAGATGTCATGTCTGAGAGCAATGTGTGGTGTGAATATAATGCAGAGAATTCGTAGTTTGGAAGTTAGGAGGAGGTGCGGGATTACCAAAACTGTTGTCCAGAGGGCTGAGGAAGGGTTGTTGAGGTGGTTCGGACATGTGGAGAGAATGGAGCGAAACAGAATAACTTCAAGAGTGTATCAGTCTGTAGTGGAAGGAAGGCGGGGTAGGGGTCGGCCTAGGAAAGGTTGGAGGGAGGGGGTAAAGGAGGTTTTGTGTGCGAGGGGCTTGGACTTCCAGCAGGCATGCGTGAGCGTGTTTGATAGGAGTGAATGGAGACAAATGGTTTTTAATACTTGACGTGCTGTTGGAGTGTGAGCAAAGTAACATTTATGAAGGGGTTCAGGGAAACCGGCAGGCCAGACTTGAGTCCTGGAGATGGGAAGTACAGTGCCTGCACTCTGAAGGAGGGGTGTTAATGTTGCAGTTTAAAAACTGTAGTGTAAAGCACCCTTCTGGCAAGACAGTGATGGAGTGAATGATTGTGAAAGTTTTTCTTTTTCGGGCCACCCTGCCTTGGTGGGAATCGGCCAGTGTGATAATAAAAAAAAAAAATAAAAAAATTCAAAAGCCCCTTTGAAATAAATCATTTGATAAACGAATCTCAACTTGGTCTTACAAAGAGAGCTTTCTTGCCTTATGAAGTTACTAACCTTTCTCACAAAGGTTATTCAAAGTGGCAGACCAAGATAAAGATTTGATGTTGTGTATATAGACTTCAGTAAAGCCTTTGATAGTTTCACACGGGATACTGATTAAGAAAGTAGCGGCACAAGGCTTAGGAGGGGAAATTTTCTCTTGGGTTGAGGTATGGCTAATCAGTAGGCAACAGTTTGCTTTAATGGGGGGAAATCAGACTGGAGACTTGTTATGAGGGGTGTGCCACAGGGGTCAGGGATGGGATCATTATTGTTAACAATCTCTGACATTGATGAGGGAATAAATAGTGACATAAGAAAGTTTGCCAATAACACTAAAATAGGCTGTCAAATAATTTCTGATGTGGACACTAGAAAGCCACAGGATGCCCTGGATAGATTGATGTTGTGGTCAGAGAAGTGCCACAGGCATTTCACTGCAGACAAGTTGGGAAGTACTGGTTTGTCAATAGATGAGTGGAATGCACTCTCAGGTAGTGTCACTAAGGTACGAATTTTGGGTAACTTTAAATATAGGTTGGTGAGTACATGAGTGGGTATGGGTGAGCGTGAATTGGACCCTCCTAGCATTGGCCAGTAGGCCTGCTGCTGTGTTCCATAATTCTTATTTTATTGAGCTTTAGATAAGTGTTGTAAATAAAAATTAGTAATTAACACACAAAAAAAATACAATGTTTAATGATGCTTGCCTTGCAGTGGTGTCTGAGGCATACGCTGTGGTGGAGATGGATGAACCCCCTCAGAAATTCACTACTTCCATTATGAAAGACACAAGTTCCCCTTTTTGGGATGAACAATTCCTATTGTAAGTTAACAATTTTGATGACCGAGTTAAATTTCTAATTAATTTCTAGAAAAAAAATAATGGATTGTTAAGAACTTCTATAAATATTCTTCCTTATATTTTTGTTGTCATATACATCTCATTCTTATATTGTACCTAGTTTATAAATGACTGAATCATAATTTATAGAATATTATTAGTGTAACTTTGAATTAATTTGGAAACTTAAAGATACAGGATTTACCTTTGATGTACCTTTGAAGAGTTTCGAGAGTTTCACTACTTTTGGAGCCCGGCCATGGGCCAGGCTCGTCTGGTGCTTGCCCGGTCAACCAGGCTGTTGCTGCTGGACACCAGCTGCCCCACATATCCATCAGCCTGGTTGATCTGGCAAGGAAAACTTGCGTTTTCTTATATTTTGCTTCACTGTGGGTGCAACATGTACAATAAAGCTTTTCACCACTTGGTGTCTTTAAATTACCACTTGTAAGCTGATGCCATTCTGAATAAGTACAGTGTCTTGAGGGTTTAATATTTAGTTATGATTGTAATAATAATAATAATAATAATAATAATAATCACAGTATGTTAATGATGTTCCAAGGAGCAGTATGTTAGTGATGATCAAGGGTTCTAGCTCTTGTTAAATAATTAATGTCAGGGGACTCATGGAGGCTTATCAGTTTTTCCTGTGTTCAGTTTTTAATTGGATGTGAATATTTCTTTGCTGGAAGTTCAGTTTTCATCCTTGTCTTAAGGATTTTTTTACCTCTGAAGTTTTTATTTTGCTTTTTCTTAGCGATCTTAGTGGTAGCACACTTGAACTTCTCTTTGAAGTATACGATAAGAAGAATGGAAAATTCTTGGGCCTTGGAATTGTTGGCATAGAAGAATTAGTTGCCACACCATCACAGAGACAAATCATTCCTCTTCAGTCTCGGCCATATGAAAATGATGAAGTGTCTGGGTCACTGACAGTAGAGGTGAGTCAAGCTTTCTTATTGATAGGACAATATATGCTACATGGTTAAGCTTTATAGAAAAAATGACTTTCTTTCTAAACATGTCCGGATAGCGGTACTTACTGCTATCTGGACATGTTAAGGTTGTAAGCCCTTACTGCCTAAAAGTTCTCTTCTATACTATGGAAAAGCATAGCATAATTCCTGATTACTGTTTTGCGAAGATGATTAAACATAAGAAATATAGCTAGGGAGCAAGTGAAGAATATTTTCTTCCTTGGGTCACCCTGTGTTGGTTAGGAAAACTGATTGTGTATGTTTCTGTGATGGGACTGTGGGGTGTCACAAGGAATGTCACACTGTTTTATGCTAAATGTTTATTTGTGCACTCAGTTTAAGCTGCCTCTGTCTCTGGTTGAAAAGGTGTGGTGACACCGACAAACTGATATCCTTACATAGATATGACTCCATTTTCAAAACTATACATATACGTAAAGCATCTGTTTATTATGCATCCCCTCTAATAATGCCCATTAATGTTGTCCTCCAGTTCCTGTTCTTGGATCGGGCTGACTTGCCTGAGCACACTCTTCGCTCTAGTGCCACGAGTCAGAGCATAACACCCAAAGGTGACCTCATAACTACAACTACTACCACATATGTCAAGGCTCCGGAATCACCAGGTATTGCAAGCATTTTTTTGAAATCTCTAGCTTATATACTTAAACTGTAAGCTTTATTTGGAGGTTGACTCGCAAAATTGTAATAACACGATTGCTAACGAAGGAGGTGTTTTGACAGAATGTTTTAATGAGTTATTAAAATTATGTATGTTTTTTTAAAGCCCTATTGTAGTCTAGATGCATACTTATACTTATTTCTGCTGTGGGCACTAGGGGCCCCACCTGGAATATGAACTCCTTCACACACAGAATACTTGCTTCTCTGGACCCCAGAGAAGCGAGTTTTGTGTAAAGTCCATGTACTCATTACTATATGCATTTTGTATTTGGTAATGGCCAATTTTGACTATCATCAGGTGTTCATTTATTATGACTGACATTACCTGAGGCTTCCACAATGATCTGGAATCCAACTGTCACCTTTACACCATGTCAGCAACACTCATTTTCCTCTTTTCATGGATACTTTTTTTCTCTGGGCTCATGAGGCCCCTTTTGACTGACTAAAATATTTGTGGCAGCTCCTTTTGCTCCCAGAGATGTTCTTTTGAGGATTGACATTCACTTCACCAGGCACATGAGACTTTATAATCTTAGTATGTGATCTGCCTTGCATTGGGCTTTGGTGCCCAATTTTCAGTGAGCTAAAAGGAACTTAAAGCTATACATGTTTGTATTTTCTGTCAAGTCATGCAGTCTTGGCTGAGCTTCACCTTGGCTTGAAGACCTCTGCTGCTCTCCTCTCCACTGCACAGATGGTCAGCAAGAATTCATTGATCTTTTTTTTTCACCTGGTTACATCAGTACCATGAAAAATTGACTGCTGCTGCACTTTTAGGGATTGCAGAAGTGGGAACTTCATCGGAAGGTGATTGGGTGATGTAACCTAAACATCTCTGCACAGTGCCACTTCAGCCATTGTTACATAGACCAAGTGTTGGTACTTAAATTGGTAGTCGCACCCTCATTACCACACTGTAGGTGCATCACACATGCCATGTGGTTTATAGAAAGTTTTTGAGGTGATTATTTGGGATTCACGCTTTTTCCTGGCCTCCAAAGTCAGTGCAGTAATCTGTACATTTTTTCCGAATTCCCTGCCTATCCGAGCCTGATTCACCTGTAAGCTATGGTATTCTTCCCATTTAAACATTCAACACCCTGCTTTTGCCAGTGAATGAGAGTTTACAGGTCAGAGGAATCTCAGGTGGATCATCTAAGCATGCATATAGAGTGGGCCTCTGTATGAGATTATGCATTTGTGTTGACTTGTTGGTTTATTTACTTGTATGTAATGACAATGTTTTCTAGTCTTGTAGGATGCTATTAGTTTGGTGTATTATGTTTTGGTGTGGGCTTTGCTCAGGGTTAAGTACAGAGATCGTTTTGGATGACATTCCAACGTGATCATTAAGTGTCCAGTGAAATCTCCCTATGCTTCCAGGATTTGTCTTTAGGATGATTGACCTGCATAGATTCCACCAGGACCTCACAGCAGAAAACTACATTTTGAAACTAGAAAGATGCATTTGTGTAATAGGTGCCCTGGGGAGTCTGGGAACCCCTTAGTTTCCACCACCTGCCCCCAGCTATTGTTTTGGCCGACTTCTGGTATCTGGATCATTATGAGAGCATCGGTCGATGTCAGTCATAGCAAGTGATTAACACTAGGTGATTGAAGTTGAGGAAGGTCATTACTAAGCACATAGTGCATGTAATAACCTTACTGGTGCTCAGAGCAGTGAGTATTGTGAATGAGGTATGATGTATTCAAAGTGGGTTTCCTAGGGCTTTTGACAAAAGTGTATCATTTGGGGTTTTAAATGCAATTTTGTTCTGAGAGAAATGTTTTGAAGACAGAGACTTATTAGTCTGTCCTAAACCATGTTTATAGTAAGGATCCCAGTAGAAACAAAGGTGAAACAGGCACCTAAACATAAGGACAATCCTCTCTGATCTCAAATGCTATAGATTGATCAGTGGTTCTCAATTTTGTTTTAAATACAGTAAATTCTCAATTTTAGACCTTGATTTGATGGGCTTTAGGACCACAAGACAAAATGGTTGGTCATTTGTTTTGGAAACTATGGATAGTCCATTGGTTACAGAATTGTCAGTTATTTTTTAAGAGTGTAGAAAAACACTTGTCTCCATCCACCACAATCATAATTTCTGACCATTTGCTCCTCCCCTACTAGTTCATTAAATCAAGGGTGTATTAAACTGTACTAAACAAATAGTTATATAAACTAATGAAGTGCATTAGTACAAAATCTTTATACTGTAGTATTATTTTAACATCCATATTACTTTGTATTTTGGGCAAAGCTAAAGCAAGACAAAATTTAATTGGAAATATATGAAATTATAGTTTATAATTTCATGTATTGAAATTATACTTGCTGGTATTTTGTCAGTTATTATTTTGTCATATCATTCATAGATTCGTGTGCATTATACTTAAAATTCTTTTTATTGATTCATGTGCATTGTTTATGGCAATTATGCTAATTTATTAATTCTTCAACTTAGACGGCTAATCAGATGTAGGTAACAGTCAGGTAGTACTATGCAATAAATTGGTTATCCATAGATTGTAAGTTGCTTCACCAGAGCACTTTGCACTTTTCCTACTCATTTTAATTTTTGCATTGCCAGAACAATATTTTGTATTTGTTATTTAGTATCTGATATATTGCAGTTAAATGAGATCTTAGATTCTTTTAGCCAGTGGAACTTGTTGCTAGCATCTTAGAAAGTTAGGCTCCTGTGTTTGATGTGAGTTACAGCTAATGAGTCTGTTGAACCAGTTGTTGCTGGAGCTGGAGATTCAAGCCCAGGAACGTACAGGCGCAGAGAGTCGTACCGCAAGGCCAACAATATTCGTTCAGGTGTGCAAGTACTGGTGCGCAACTAGAGAAGAATTTTAGTCCAGTAACTAGTGGGACAGCTCTTGCCATTACACTTCTCAAGTGTTAAATATATTAGTTTTCAGAATTCTATTTGGAATGTGCTTCAGATTTGTTTCTCTATTTCATCACCTTGCCACTCATTGTAAATGTATGAGATGGATGAGGTTATAGTCTTTTGAAATATTTATCTAGTTGTTGCTTGCTGTTTTAGACAAGGTAGAATTTGAGTGTTGTTGTAGAATATAGTAGTATTTGGTATCTGGGTAAAAATTTCTTGCATTTTTAAGAAACGCTGGACTTCTCATGCTCAGTAGTTGGTTAATATAATGGCTGTAGATAGTACAGTATATGCACTTATGTGAAGAGGATACAAACATGTGTGTTAAGGTATTTTACCATCATTCACTCCATCACTGTCTTACCAGAGGCCCACCAATACTACAGTTTAGATGCCTCATGAAGCTGCAAATATCCCCACCCCTCCTTCAGAGTGCAGGCACTGTACTTCCCACCTCCAGGACTCAAGTCAGGCTAACCGGTTTTCCTAAATCCCTTCACACATGCTACCTTGCTCACACTCCAGTAGCCCAAGTCCCCAAAAACCATTTGCCTCCACTCACTCCTAACATGCTCACACACTCGTAGTGTATGTCCAAGACCCTCTCTCACTAAATCTCCTTTACCCCATCCCTCCAAATTTTTCTAGGGCTTTTCCTGCTATGTCTTACCTTCACTGTAGTTTTATATACCCTACCAGTCATCCTATTTTGCTTCACGCTTTCTAAATGTCCAGACCACCTCAGCAACCCCTCCTCGGCCCTCTGAATAATACTTTCATGAGAATGATAGTTTGTCATATCAGTGTGAATATTCATTACTTAATCCAAGGCAGTGACAGGAATTCAAGGCCTTTATTATTTCTTTAGATGTTTTGGACATGTATTGGTAGCTGCTGATGTTATGGGACTCTGGGATGATGTTTGTAAAATTTGGTCCTACTGTAGAGAAGGTGTTGTTAAGTGTTTGTAGCAAAATTGGCTTAAATATTCTTCTTTCAACAAACCAGCTGTGTCCCACCGAAGCAGGGTAAGGCTTTTGATAGAGTTCCGCACCATAGACTTAACCCTTTGAGGGTCGACAGGCCCTCTCCGAAACTCGTTCTCAGGGTCGGCCAAATTTAAAAAAAAAAAAAATTATTTTCTCTTATGAAAAGATAGAGAATCTTTTCCCGATCATAAAGACACCAAAAGTTTGAAATTTGATAGAAAATTTACGGAATTATGCTCTCGCAAAGTTAGCGGTCTCGGCGATGTTTACGCATCAGCGATTTTGCCCACTTTGAGCCCCATTTTCGGCCAATTTCACTGTACTAGTCGACAAAAAACATGAATATTTCGCTAGAACTCCATTTTTTCTATCGAATGGGTGCAAGAAACCACCCATTTATGAAATTCAACTATCCAGTACAGTGGTCAGAATTTAGCAATTTTGCCAATTTCACACAAATTTCAAAAGATGCCAATTTCCGAATAGGGTCCAGAATAAACAAGAAAGACATTCCTGGCACTAAAATGACATTTCCTCTAGTCATTAGTCACATCTCAAGGCCCCTCTTATATTCTTTTGCTTTCCACTTTGAATTTTTATTCTCACAAAAAATATAAGATTTACTGTTATGCAGACTACTGCATTAGTGTAAAAAATGGTATAAATATTATTGGTGCACTTGTGAAAGAATATTAGACTCACCAGTTGACGTGTATTGCACGCTTGACACGATTTGTTTACTTTTGAAGTTTGGTAAAAATCGAACATTTCTGCTACTTTGAGCTCAATTTCAAGGCACCTTTCATTGTAAAACCAGTCAAAATCATCTCAATTTCTGTAATATGTCTTCCATTCTATAAAATGAGACCAAGAAAACTAGAATACAACAATAAATATCATACGAAAATACACTGCAAAGTCGCTGATTTATTCCAAAAAAATGGTAAAAGTTTTTTTTTCTCATTATGCACTGTGTGCTGCAGGATTTTTTTTAGACTGTGCACACTGACCACATAGACCCATTCTTTCATATGAAGGCCTACCAGCTTACTCCCACTAGATTTGAGGCCGCTAGAATTTATGCGTACTAGTACGTCAAAAACCCCTACGCGTAAGACGTACTAGTACAACCAAAACCCTCAAAGGGTTAAAGAAAGTGGCAGCTCATGGCATTGGGGGAAAAGTGCTGTCGTGGATCGAGTCATGGCTCACTGACAGGAAGCAGAGAGTGTCCATAAATGGGGTTAAATCCGAGTGGGGATCTGTAACAAGTGGCGTTCCACAGGGATCAGTCTTGGGCCCGTTGTTGTTTATAATATATATCAATGATCTTGATGAGGGAATTACTAGTGATATGAGCAAATTCGCCGATGACACAAAGATAGGTAGGATAATTGATTCAAACGTAGATGTTATGGAACTTCAGGAGGATTTAAACAAACTCTGTTCTTGGTCAGAAAAGTGGCAGATGCAGTTCAATGTAGATAAATGCAAGGTTCTGAAGCTTGGGAGTGTCCATAACCCTAGTACTTATAAGTTAAATGATGTAGAACTTAGCCATACAGATTGCGAAAAGGACTTGGGGGTTATGGTGAGCAGCAACCTTAAACCAAGACAGCAATGCCTAAGCGTACGTAATAAGGCAAATAGATTACTGGGATTTATATCAAGAAGTGTAAGCAACAGAAGTCCAGAGGTCATACTGCAGCTTTATACATCATTAGTAAGGCCTCACCTAGATTATGCAGCTCAGTTCTGGTCTCCGTATTACAAAATGGACATAAATTCGTTAGAAAACATTCAGCGTAGGATGACTAAATTAATACATAGCATTAGAAATCTTCCTTATGAAGAAAGATTGAAGACTCTTAAGTTACATTCACTTGTTAGACGAAGAATGAGGGGAGACCTGATCGAAGTGTATAAGTGGAAGATAGGTATTAATAAAGGGGATATTAATAAGGTCTTGAGGATGTCTCTCCAAGAGAGAACCCGCAGTAATGGATTTAAATTAGATAAATTTAGATTTAGAAAGGACATAGGAAAGTATTGGTTTGGAAATAGGGTAGTTGATGAGTGGAACAGTCTACCTAGTTGGGTTATTGAGGCTGGGACTTTGGGTAGTTTCAAATCTAGGTTGGATAAGTACATGAGTGGGAGGGGTTGGATTTGAATGGGACTTTCACATCAGAGCTTATTTCTTGGGTGGCATTGAAAATTGGGTTGGGCAAATGTTTTGTTAGTGGGATGAATTGTAAAGGACCTGCCTAGTATGGGCCAGCAGGCCTCCTGCAGTGTTCCTCCTTTCTTATGTTCTTAAAAGTTTCTCTTTTAACTTTAGTAATAAATACAAGAGAAGGGGTTACTAGCCTCTTGTTCCTAGCATTTTAGTCGCCTCTTACGACATGCATGGCTTACGGAGGAAGAATCCTGTTCCGCTTCCCCATGGAAATAAGAGGAAATAAACAAGGACAAGAACCAATAAGAAAAATAGAAGGAAACAAGAGGGGTGTGTATATATATGCTTCTACTAGCATGTGTAGTGTGACCTAAGTGTAAGTAGAAGCAGCAAGACATACCTGAAGCCTTGCATGTTTATGAGACAAAAAAAGACACCAGGAATCCTACCATCACATAAAACAGTTACAGGCTTTCGTTTTTTTCACTCATGGCAGTACCTCCCTGGGGGGCTGCTGTCTACCAACTTACTACCTTGGTGGCTTAAATATTCTTTTTATTAAGACATTGGCCATCTCCCACCAAGGCAAAGGGGCCTGAAAAAGCAAAACTTTCATCATCATTCACTCCATCGCTGTCTTACCAGAAGTGCACTTACACTACAGTTAAAACTGCAAAATTGACACCCCCCCCTTCAGAGTGTAAACACTTTATTTCCCATCTCCACGACTTAGGTCCAGCCCGCTGGTTTCCCTGAATCCCTTCATAAATGTTACCTTGCTCACACTCCAACAACACATCAGTTCCTAAAAACCATTTGTCTCCACTCACTCCTATCTAACATGCTCATGCATGCTTGCTGAAAGTCCAAGCCCCTCACACACAAAACCTCCTTTACCTCCTCCCTCAAACCTTTCCTAGGCCAACCCCTATCCCACCTTCCCTCCACTACTCTCGAAGTCATTCTATTTCCTTAAATATATTAAGTAAAAATTCATTGTTGGCACTAGAAAGAGAAGTTGGTAAACTCATATGCATTGCAGAACTGGATTTTTTTTTTTTTTAACATCAACTATATATTTCCCACCAAGGCAGGGTGTTACGACTTGCACTATGCTGCAACAATAGGGGGAATAAATACTTAGTTTTACTTTTGGTTAGTTTTATTTACTACCAATTATGAACCTTTATCCAGTTAGTGAATTAAAATGACAATTCACTATTATCAATGAAACGAGACTGTACAATGAGGAACGTAATTCTATGTTCAAATCCTCGTGAATGAAGCATAATATAACAATTACTCCATGTTCAAATACCCATGAATCAAGTATAATACAATAATTACAATGAAGAGTCCAAATAAGAACTATTATAGGAACTTTAAGGAAGTCAGTCAGTTATCCTTCTTAAAGAGAAGGGTTATCAGACTCTTGGAATTAACAGCAAAGTTAAAACAATAGACACGATCTAGAATTATTGACCAAGTTAAGATCTCTGGGTTGAAGACTCGATCAGAGTCAGTGCTATGATCTGACTGCCGGTTCAAATGCTCAGTGGTCTGACGTCAGGTCGGTCAGGAGGTAGCGCTAGACGCCAATTAAGGAGCCATCAACCGGACTCTAAAGTAGTGGTTTCTCACTTGCATAACAGAACGCAGTAATCAACTTACTACTGTATAATACAATATAATATAATAATGCCTAACAAATAACATTTTATTGAATACAACCTTGCTTGAGAGTGCCTTTGATGATTTATACCGTACCCGATAATAATATATAGTCGAACCTGCTTTATCTAGCTACCTCTTCAAGGGGGGCTCCTTGTTGTGGTGAAGAGGCTCTTGGTCTGAGGAATCAGACCTGTCGGTCTCCTTCCTCAGACCGAACCTAATTACCCCCCAGTCCCCCCCTCCCTATCCCATCCTCCCCTTTTTCCTTTCCTCCTCCTCCTCCCCACCCCTCGCTTTTGCCCTTCCTCTTTTTGGCCTTTGGGATTTCTCCCACAGGCGCGCTAGTTCCTAGGTAGGGGAAAGGATACCGGGGTCCATCCCATTCCGTTGAGGTTCTTGGCGGTGGCGTAGTTTGCTGTGGAATCTGGATCGCCTGGGGATGTCCCGATCCCTCTCCGGTATCCTGGAGTAGCTTTGGGTGTCTTTCGGGCGACGGGTGTATCTCTGGAAGCCACCTTTCGGATTCCGGAGGTGGTGGCCGAAGGAGGTATGCTTTGTGGCAGATATCCGGCCGCCCTCTTTTTTGTCCACCGAGGTAGCTCGGCAGATGTGAGGTTGCTATCCCGGATTGCTGGTTTACTGGCATGAAGGGTAGGATATGGCACGGGTTCCATGCTGCATCTGCGCTACTAGCTGTGCTGAGGTCCTCTTGGGCGCGGAGGGAGATTTCCGGCCCTTTCATTCCTCCTGGGAACTATTCCTCCCTGCTCCCCCCTTTTTTTTATTCTTTTTTTATTTTTATTTTCTTTTCTTCTTTCTTTTTTTTTTCTTAAAAACTAAAAGCAAAGGAGTAACCTAACCATGGAGAACCCAATCCATGAACCCACTACCCCCGAGCCCCTTCTTGATACTGCACCCCATTCTGACCCTGCCTTGTTTTTAGACCACTCTTCGGACACTCCTGATGCCCCTGTACCTCTTGCTGGTGCTGTTTCCTCACCCGCTTCAGGTACCGGGGCTTCGACTGACTCCTTCGATTTGTCTGACTTCCGCTCTCCTTTGACTATGCTTCCGGCCTCTCCCTCTACGATACGGCAATTTTCGAATCGCCAGCCCATTTCACGCCGGACCAACTCCGGTCCTACTCCTAAACGCCATCATCAATCTCCTGCTGATGCTCCTTCGTTACCTTCCCATTCTACTCGGAAAAGACCGACATGACGTGTCGGTCATTTCCGAGTAGAATGCACTCCCTCTCCACGCTCAGTTTCGGACCACACAATGGACTAAATTCTTTACTTTAAGACCGACTTCTTCTTCTGCCTATATTTCTGACCATAGTATTGGCAAAGCGCTCCTGCGTCATGTTGGTAGAGATATTTCATTTCATGCTCTCAAGAGCGGTACGCGCATCGTCACTGTCCAGAATGCTACCCAAGCTCATGATCTTTCTCTCCTTTCGAATATCGATACTACTCCTATCACTATTGAAAAACATCTTTCTCTCAAATCTTGTAGTGGTACTGTCATTCTGCCCCATACCATAGTCCAACAGAATTTCCAGTCATGTGGCAATGACATTCTTGAACAGCTGGAACTCCAGGATCTCCCAATCCTCAAAGTAGACACTTATGTCCTTCCTGCCCGTGGGCGGAGACGTTACCCTTGCAACGCGGCTCGTTTAACTTTTGACAGCCGAGAACTCCCATCCTCTGTATATGTCGTGGGACATCGGTTACAAGTTCGAAAGGTGATACACCGCAGCAGTGTAGAAACTGCTGGCGTTTTGGTCACCCAGCGAAATATTGCAGATCTATAGCCGAATGCCCAGTCTGTGGTGCCGACGACCATTCTAATACATCTTGCAGTCAACCTCCATCTTGCCTTAATTGTAATGAAGCTCACCCTTCGTACTCCCGCCGTTGCCAGGTCTACTTAAATGAACGTGAAATCCGTTGCCTCAAAGAGGCAGAAGGTCTCCCTTATGCTATGGCAGTTACTCATCTCCGCCTCCAAGGGAGACTACCCCGTGTTTCTTATTCTCGTGTTTCAAAACATCCCCCCACTTCTGGGGTCCCATCTTCTGCAGCCTCCTCTGTTGTTACCCCTCCCATAGTCACTCCGGCATCTAATCCTTTTGCTGTCCTTGGCTCTGACGTCCCGACTACAACTCAGTCTGTTCTCACATCTTCACGTCCTTCCTCACAAGCCCCAGTATCGACAAGACCTCGTACGACACCTTATACCAATCGCCCCTCTACTTCTCAGAAGTCCAAAAAATCCACATTGCTCAAATCTTCTTTGCCCCTTCCTTCCCTTCTTCCACCTCCACACTACCTTTCCAGTCTCTGTGCCTAGTTCTTCCCCTCTCTCTGGCTCTATTACAAGTGTGGAGATTCACCCTCCTCCTCGTACTATGCCTTCCACCCCCGTCCCCTCCCAAGTTTCTCCCTCTTCTGCCACCTCCCAGGTTTCTGCCTCTTCTGTCCCCCCCCCCCACACTTATCTCCAGTCCCTTACACTCTTTCATCCCCCTCTACTTTGGTACAGTCCATTACTGTCCCAATCTTTACTCACCCTCCCCCTTCTACCTCCAATATGGTCTCCCATACATCTTTGAATTCAGAAACACTTGAAGCCATTTCAGAATATATTGCAGAGACTAAACCTTCAATGGACACTGATTCACTTCCTGTTCCTTCTCTTCCCTCTCCTCCATCTTCACAACCCCATTCTTCGCAACTCTCCGTTCCTTCGCTGCTTGAACGTCTTCCAATGCCACCACATGTTGACTTTTCTAACCCCTCTAGTCCGTAGGTGCCTTTCCCTACTGATTCCTGGTATTTTCTTCATCGCCAATTATGGCCTATTTACAGTGGAATATCCGCGGCCTCGGGTAATCGGGGTGAGCTTCAGATGTTGCTTTCCAGGTTTTCCCCTGTTGGTGCTTGCTTACAAGAACCAAAATTACACTCGGCTGTTTTCCAACCTATCTCAGGCTATAATTTATTGTATTCTTCGGATCCTTTCTCAGATGGGACCTTTAATGAAAGTGCCCTTCTTCTACGCAATGATATTCCGTACTGTCAACTATTTGTCCATACCTCGCTGCATTACACTGCAGCCCGTATCCACTTGAATAAGTGGTTTACAATATGTTCTTTATATCTCTCTCCTTCTCGAGCATTTTCTATCCCGGACTTTGCCTTTCTTGTTTCATCCTTACCACCACCACTTCTGTTACTTGGTGATTTTAACGCTCACCATTTCCTCTGGGGGGGTCTCATTGTGACTCACGTGGCATCCAGTTGGAGGCTTTTCTCGCCTCTCACCCCCTCCATGTTTTAAATACGGGTACTCCCACCCATTTTGATCCTCGTACTCATACTCTCTCTTGCATCGATCTATCAGTCTGCTCTTCCTCCACTGCACTATAGTTCACCTGGTCTTTTCTACCGGACTTGCATGACAGCGATCATTTTCCAATCATTCTTACTTCTCCTTCATATTCACCACTTTTCCGTAGCCCTCGCTGGCAATTTGATCGGGCAAATTGGGACCTTTACTCGCAGCTCACTGCTTTTAGTGAGGTTCCTTCTTCATCCTCCATTGATGAGCTCCTACACCTCTTCTCGACGTCAGTTTATACCGCAAACCTCAGGCAAGCATTCTCAGAAGTGCGTACATTGGTGGTCTCCTGCTTATGCTCGTGCAGTACGTTTGAAACGCGCTGCATGGGGCAGGTACCGATACAATAGAACCAATGAGAGACTGCTTGATTTTAAGCAGAGGCGTGCGATCGCTCGCCGTGTCATCCGTGATGCTAAACGCACTTGCTGGCGAGACTGTTTCCACCATCACCTCTGCTTCTTCTATGAGTGCAGTCTGGAAAAAAGTGAGGAAATTGAGTGGTAAATATTCTCCTGACCCAGCTCCTGTTCTACAGGTCGCCGGTATTGATGTAGCAAACCCTCTTGACGTTGCCATTGAAATTGGCACTCATCTGGTCCGTATTTCCCGGGGGCTTCATCTATGCCCCTCGTTTCTTTCCTCAAAGTCTGCCAGAGAGTTAATACCCTTGGACTTTTCTTCTCTCAGAGAAGAACAGTATAATGTGCCTTTTACACTTCAGGAACTGGAAGCAACACTCTCAGCTTGCCGATCATCGGCAGCTGGACCTGACGACATTCATATTCGTATGTTACAACATTTACATCAGTCAGCCCTTGTAGTCCTCTTACACCTCTTCAATCTTATTTGGGCACAAGGAGTTCTTCCCCAGCTGTGGAAATCTGCCATTGTTCTCCCTTTCCGCAAGCCGGGTACTACAGGACATGATGCCTCCCACTATCGTCCCATCGCTCTTACTAGTGCAGTTTGCAAAGTGATGGAACGTCTGGTAAATCGCCGTTTAATGTGGTATTTAGAGAGACACAACAGTCTCTCCGCTAGTCAATATGGCTTTCGTAAGGGCCGTTCTACCATAGACCCCTTACTACGCTTGGATACGTATGTTCGTAATGCCTTTGCAAATAATCACTCGGTTATTGCCATATTTTTTGACCTTGAGAAGGCATATGACACAACTTGGAGGTATAATATTTTGGCCCAAGCCCACTCCTTAGGCCTCCGAGGCAATCTACCATCCTTCCTTAACTTTTTAACTGACAGACACTTCCGTGTTCGAGTCAATAATGTTCTTTCCCCGGACTTTGTCCAAGCTGAAGGTGTCCCTCAGGGATGTGTTCTGAGCACAACACTTTTTCTCCTTGCTATAAATGATTTGGCCTCTGTTCTTCCACCCAATATTTGGTCATCACTCTATGTTGATGACTGTCATCTCATTGCAGTTTCTCTCCAGCATGCGGTCGACCGTGTTTCCACTTGGGCCATCACGCATGGGTTTAAATTTTCAAGTACCAAAACTCACCAAATTACTTTCACTAGATGCTCTGTCATCTCTGATCATCCTTTGTATCTCTGTGGCTCTCGTATCCCCGAACGTGATACAGTCAGGTTTCTAGGCCTTCTCTTTGACCGTAGGTTATCCTGGAAATCTCACATTGCCTCTCTGAAGGCAACTTGTCACAGCCGGCTAAACCTTCTTAAAACCCTTGCTCATCTTTCCTGGGGAGCTGATCGTTGAACTCTGCTTCGCCTACATTCAGCCCTCGTTTTATCGAAACTCGATTATGGTGACCAGATTTATTCAGTGGCTTCTCCTGCTACTCTCTCTAGCCTTAACCCCATCCATCACCAAGGATTACATTTATGCCTTGGTGCTTTTCACTCTTCCCCTGTTGAGAGCCTCTATGCAGAAGCGAATGTTCCATCCTTGTCTGATCGCCGTGATGCCCATTGCCTTCGCTACTATGTACGCTCTCACGATCTCTCTTTTTCTTGATCACTTCCACTCTCATTCTCATGCCATCGCTGTGTACACAGATGGCTCTAAGTCTTCAGACGGTGTCGGATTCGCAGCAGTGTTTCCGGACAGCGTTGTGCGAGGGCATTTACTATCTTCGGCTAGCATTTTTACAGCTGAATTGTATGCCATTCTTGCAGCACTTATTCGTATCGCATCTATGCCTGTGTCATCATTTGTGGTAGTCTCAGACTCCCTTAGTGCTCTACAGGCTGTACGAAAATTTGATACATCTCACCCTCTAGTTCTCTGTATCCAACTTTGGCTACGCCGTATCTCTACCAAGCATAAAGATATTGTTTTTTGTTGGGTCCCTGGTCATGTCGACGTACAGGTCAATGAACAGGCAGACACTGCTGCGCGGTCAGCAGTACATGACCTACCAATTTCCTATAGAGGTGTTCCATTTCTGGACTATTTTGCTGCAATAGCTACCCACCTTCACACCCGTTGGCAACAACGTTGGTCAACTCTGCTCGGTAACAAACTTCATTCTATTAAACCGAGCATAGGTTACTGGCCGTCTTCTTGTCATCAGTGCCGAGGTTGGGAGACCACTCTCTCTCGCCTTCGCAATGGCCACACTCGTCTTACTCATGGGTATCTCATGGAGAGGCACCCTGTTCCTCTCTGTGAGCAGTGCCAAGTTCCAGTATCGATTAGCCACATTCTGTTAGACTGCCCTCTCTATCAACGAGCACGCAGAATTTACCTCCAACGTCGTCTTCGTTCTACTACTCTCTTTACCTTCCCTTCTTGCTGATGGACCCTCCTTTAATCCTGACTCTCTCATTGACTTCTTGACAACGACTGATTTACTCCGCAAACTCTGATGATGATACCTTTCGCACTCCCCTCAGCCCTTTCTAGTTCAGTCTCTTGCTGCCCTTTACCCTTTCACCATCCACTGCCCCGCTGTTATCCGTAACCTATTACTCATCCATCTCCCTTTTGCCACCTGATGCCCTCGCTTCCTTCCTGCCCTGCAGCGCTGTATACCCCTTGTGGCTTAGCGCTTCTTTTTTATTATAATAATAATAATTTATCTAGCTAGTAATAAAGTGGTTCAGGATATATTACTACAGAACTTATTTTGACCAGGCCTTTTATTTTTGTATATAATGGGTGTGAAGGAGGGGCACGTAACACAGGGCAACCCAAAAAAGGAATCAATAACAGTTATTTATTCTCTAACTATAAAAGATTAAGAAAATTTGAGTGCTGGTGGAAAAAATATTTAAAATGCCATACATTTAAAAGAAGTACATACTGTATTTAAATGTTTTGCATGTAAATTACACTTTATATCTGCAAATATTGTTAAAAATTTTTGGCCATGCCTGAAAATTTGCTATATTGTGGGATGATATAAATGAAGTTCTCACTGTTCCTTGTAGATATGTTTTACCATTACTGTACTTCATTTTGTTTGTGTATATTATTATTTTAATCTTTTTATTAGCTTCCCTGCTTTCTTTTCTTTGTTTTATATTCATTCTCTCAAAGCTTTCATTCATTACACCTGTATACTTTTATTTCTGTTGTGAAAGTGGGAAGCCATACTAATAGTATAGAGGTAGTTACCTGATTATTGGCTACTGTCCTTGAAATTATTTATTGTGTGCAGTCATGGCCAGTAGCACAAAAACCTGATGTAAGCTGTACCATTACCCAAGCAGATTCTGGCAGATAATGGTTCAGTGAGATATGAATAGAGAATTCCTGATCCAGTGAATTGGAGCTACTGTTCCTCTTATCAGATCAAATCTTATAACCTTTCATTCCCCAAGGGCTGTATTGGCTTAGCTCTTTCCTTTAACAATTAAAATAAAATCAAAACCAAAAATAAGAGTTTTTGCATCAAAGGGACCTGTGTTTATGACTGTACATGTGTTGCATCCATAACAAAATGTAGGGATAGCTTGGTGTTTTAGTTCTTTTTCTTTTATTATAGTTTCACTTAACTTTGTGATAGTTATTATCATAGAAACTACTGAGATTTTCCATTTCTCTCTTCATAATTGAATAAAACATTTTCATATAGTCGGACTTGAGTCCTGGAAATGGGAAGTACAATGCCTGCACTTTAAAGGAGGGGTTTGGGATATTGGCAGTTTGGAGGGATATGTTGTGTATCTCTATACGTATATGCTTCTAAACTGTTGTATTCTGAGCACCTCTGCAAAAGCAGTGATAATGTGTAAGTGTGGTGAAAGTGTTGAATGATGATGAAAGTATTTTCTTTTTGGGGATTTTCTTTCTTTTTTTTTGGGTCACCCTGCCTCGGTGGGAGACGACCGACTTGTTGAAAAAAAAAAAAAAAAAAAATCCATAAAATTTGAGGTATGAAGAAAGGCTGAAGGAATTCGACATGCCATTACTGCCTGTAGGACAGGAAGAAGTGACACAACAATCATGTACAATATGTAAATATAAAAAGATTTGAAAAAATAGATAAGGAAGATATTATAACACTATGAACAGGAGAGTAAATAGCCACTGCTAAACACAGAGAACAATTGCTGTAAGGCTACTAGAAAGTTGTTCTTCACAGAGTGGTAGAACACTGGAATGAGTTACAAGAGAACATTGGCAATAAGTGCAGCAACCACTGGAAATTTATAAACTGACTAAATATTGAACACTTGACATCCTGAGTTTAGCTGTGCTCCTGTAGCTAGAAATACACAATCACAACAGTTGACTAACACCTATGTATGTATGTATGTATGTATGGAGCAGCAAGTGCAAATAGACTTGCTCATATATCTTTGTTCACTCTGGGAATGGAATCTGGGTTCTTTCCTTTGAGAGTTGATGCTCTACCACTGAGTTTTCATCTGTGAGCACCAGAACAAAAAGGAAGTGTTTCTTGATGTGGGTGTGTTGATGAGAGGCATTTTAATAAAGAAAAATGTAAAATTTAGATACGTATGTACTATTAAAGCTAGAAATTTTAAAAAATAATAATTCTGAATATTTATTATGAATGAATTTTTGGGTACACTTGACATGAATACATATTAATAAACATTTGATCCTCATTGAATCCATATGACATTAATTTTGTTGACATAGCCATTGCTTGTTTTAAACAGATGTTATCGTTAATGGTGGTGATGGGGTTGCTGCTGCAGTATTAAGAGATATTGAAGGAAAAAAGGATGTGGTAGTTAACAATGCAAGCAAGTCTACCATGATTATTCATGCCTCCAGAAAAGTAAGTCTTATGAAACTACTGAATTATTTTTAATATTTTTAATGCTTATCACATATGTTTCAGGATGAACTTTATCAATGGTTTATGTTGACATTTGAGCAGTCTTACATATGCACTTATAGAAACCTTGCAGGGTGACCTAAAAGAAGGAAACTGCATCCATGATCACTTACTTCCTAGTGGTCTTTCCAAGAGTTTACAAGCAACACTGTTCAAACTAACCACTGAATCACATCTGTACACAGCAACCTGTAGAGTGTAGTAGGGATGTGCCAAAGTACAGTGGAACCTCGGCTTACGAATGCCCCACCATGCAAATTTTTCAGGATACGAACCGTTGCTCAGTTGATTTTTTGCTTACCTGGAGGTTACCTGGAGGTTATTCCGGGGATCAACACCCCCGATGGATCAGGGCCTAATCAACTAGGCTGTTACTGCTGGCCGCACGCAGTCCAACGTACGAGCCACAGCCCGGCTGATCCGGCACTGACTTTAGGTATCTGTCCAGCTCTCTCTTGAAGGCAGCCAGGGGTTTATTGGCAATTCCCCTAATGCTTGATGGGAGGCTGTTGAACAGTTTTGGGCCCCGGACACTTATGGTGTTTTCCCTTAGTGTACCAATGGCGCCCCTACTTTTTATTGGGGGCATTTTGCATCGCCTGCCCAGTCTTTTACTTTCGTAGGGAGTGATTTCTGTGTGCAGATTTGGGACCATTCCTTCCAAGATTTTCCAAGTGTAGATTATGATATATCTCTCCCTCCTGCGTTCCAATGAGTACAAGTCAAGTGCTTCCAAGCGTTCCCAGTAGTTAAGGTGCTTGACAGAACTTATACGTGCAGTAAAGGATCTCTGTACACTCTAGATCTGCGATTTCACCTGCTTTGAATGGAGATGTTAATGTACAGCAGTATTCCAGCCTAGAGAGAACAAGTGATTTGAAAAGGATCATCATGGGCTTGGCATCTCTCGTTTTGAAAGTTCTCATTATCCATCCTATCATTTTCTTTGCACGTGCGATCGTGGCACTGTTGTGATCCTTGAAAGTGAGATCCTCAGACATTACTACTCCCAGGTCCCTTACATTATTTTTCCGCTCTATTGTATGGCCGGAGTCAGTAGTATACTCTGTTCTAGTTATTATCTCCTCCAGTTTTCCATAACGGAGTAGTTGGAATTTGTCCTCATTGAACATCATATTGTTTACCGTTGCCCACTAGAAAACTTTGTTTATATCTTCTTGGAGGTTAACCGCGTCCTCAGCAGATGACAGCCTCATGCAGATCCTAGTATCATCCGCAAAGGATGATACGGTGCTGTGGTGTATATCTCTGTCTATGTCTGATATGAGGATAAGGAATAAGATGGGGGCGAGTACTGTGCCTTGTGGAACAGAGCTCTTCACTATGGCAGCCTCCGATTTAACTCTGTTGACCACTACTCTTTGTGTTCGATTTGTTAGGAAGGTGAAGATCCATCTCCCCACTTTCCCAGTTATTCCTTTAGCACGTATTTTATGGGCTATTACGCCATGATCGCATTTGTCAAATGCTTTTGCAAAGTCTGTGTATATTACATCTGCATTCTGATTTTCTTCCAGTGCATCCAAGGCCATGTCATAGTGATCCAGTAGTTGTGAGAGGCAGGAGCGACCTGCCCTGAACCCATGTTGCCCTGGATTGTGCAGATTTTGGGAATCCAGGTGATTTGCAATCCTGCTTCTTAGCACTCTTTCAAAGATTTTTATGATGTGGGACGTCAGAGCTATTGGTCTATAGTTCTTAGCTAATGCTTTGCTGCCACCTTTATGGAGTTGGGCTATATCCGTTGTTTTAAGTGACTGTGGAATTTCACCCATGTCCAAGCTCCTCCTCCATAGTGTACTTAGGGCACGCGAGAGGGGTTTCTTGCAGTTCTTAATGAAAACAGAGTTCCACGAGTCTGGGCCCGGGGCTGAGTGCATAGGCATGTTGTCAATGGCTTTTTCGAAATCTATCGGAGTTAGGGTAATGTCGGAAATCTGGCATACATTTATGGAGTTTTGAGGCTCATTCATGAAGAAATCATTTGTGTTGTCAATCCTCAGACCGATTAGTGGTTCACTAAACACAGAGTCGTACTGGGATTTCAATATTTCACTCATTTCCTTGTTGTCATCTGTGTAAGTCCCATCCTGTCTGAGTAAGGGCCCGATACTAGATGTGGTATTTGCCTTGTTTTTGGCATATGAAAAGAAATATTTTGAATTTCTTTCAATTTCACTAATAGCTTTAGGCTCCTCCTGCCTCTCCTGGTTCCTGTAAGAGTCATTTAGCTTAAGTTCGATAGTTTCCACTTCCCTGGTCAGCGCCTCCTTTCGTGTATCAGATATTCTAGCACTCCTGAGGAGCTCAGTGACTCTTTGTCGTCTTCTGTAGAGAGAGCGTCTTTTTCTTTCCAGTTTACTCCTGCTCTTCTTCTTTCTTAGGGGAATATGCCTAGAACATGCTTCGGCTACCAGGAAGTTGATCCTTTTAAGGCACTGGTTTGGATCCATGTCATTTAAGACATCTTCCCAACATGTTTCGTTTAGGACATGGTTTACCTGGTCCCAGTTGATGTTCTTGTTGTTGAAGTTGTATTTTGTGAAAACACCTTCACAGGTACATGCATTCTGCTGATCAGGACCCCTATGCATGTACGTCTGGACTTTGATTAGATTGTGATCGGAATTAGTTGTTTTTGATATTCTTATGTCTCTTATCAGGTCCTCATTATTTGTGAAGATAAGGTCAAGTGTGTTTTCTAGTCTTGTTGGCTCCACTATCTGCTGGCTTAAGGTGTGTTTTTCGCAGAGACTTAGTAGCTCATGTGTGTGTGACCTTTCATCTGCGCTACCTCCGGGGATTGTTTCGGCTATAACATTATTTGCTACATTCTTCCATTTTGTATGCCTTAGGTTGAAATCACCAAGCAGTAAGATGTTTGGGGATGGAGCTGGAAGGTTTTCCAAACAGTAATCAATTTTCAGTAGCTGTTCTTTGAACTGTTGTGAGGTTGCACCTGGTGGCTTGTATACAACCACAATGACTAGGTTTTGGTTCTCGATCTTTATTGATAGAACTTCAACTACCTCATTTGTGGTGTTCAGCAACTCCGTGCAGATAAGGGACTCTTTGACATACAGGCCAACCCCCCCTTGTTGCCTGTTTTTTCTGTCGCATCTAAAAAGGTTGTAACCACTTATCCATATTTCACTGTCAAAGTGATCTTTTGTGTGAGTCTCTGTGAAGGCTGCAAACATTGCATTAGACTCCTCTAGAAGTCCACTGATAAAAGGTATTTTGTTGTTGGTGGATGGCTTAAGGCCCTGTATATTAGCAAATATGAACGAGGTTGTATTCTGTGTTTGTTGGGGGGATTTTGTTATTGGCATCAGTAGTTGTAATTCTGGAGGGCCATGGGTGGCCACTGGCTGCACCTCCATTCCAACAAGGCTCCAAGGTGGTGGACTATTGATAATGCTTCTGGATACGAACGAAATTTCAGGATGCGAACTTCCCTCCTCAAGGGAGGTTCCTCAGATAAATAAATAAATAAAATATTTATTTCTTTGCTAAGGTTACAGTGTATATTTACTTATCATAATATGATTAGAGCAAAGAAAGCCTCTATCATGCTGAGGCATTTTGGGCAGACTTAACCTAATACTAAGTCTAGACAGGTGAAAAGTGTACTAGTAGTGGTTACCAATGTTTTGCTGATGGTGGTGCCAACTACTGGCAGCAAAACATTGGTAACCACTATATTGTACTATTATTATTGTTATAATAATAATGATTATTATTATTATTAGTAGTAGTACATACATGATGAGGGGGCTCTTGATTTAGGGAATGGGATCTGTGCTCCAGGTCTCTAAATTAATAATAATGATAATAATAATTATTATAATAATGGAGTTGATATTAGGGTTATTTTATCATGCCTCCTGAGAGCAGGAATTCAGCTGGAACGAATTCATTTCATTTCAAACAATTTAAATGAGGGAAATTGACCCAGCATATGAACAAATCAGGACATGAACAAGTCCACAGAATGGATTAAATTCATAAGCCAAGGTTCCACTGTATTAGAATTGGTATCAGTTAATTTTGATGGCATTTGTATCGGTATTGGCCAAAAATTAAGTTTCATTGTCAGTATGTGCAAAAAATTTTGGTTTTGTCCCCTCCTTAGAGTGCAGGCTCTTTGTTCCCCACCTCAAGAACTTGAGGCAGGTCAACCATTTTTTCACACTCCAGTAGCACATCATATCCCAAAAACTACTTGCCAGAACTCACTCAGGTTTAACACTTCATTAAGATCTGCTGCAAAATATGCTTTAGTCATGCAACAGTTAACCATTATTATTATTATGGAGTTTTGAGGACATAGTACAGTACAAGATTTCCTCTTCATTCAAGTCACCATTAATTTCTGTATTAAGAATAGTCATGATTTCCATTAATATCTAATGGCTATGGTCAGCAATGGCACATCAAAGGATTGAAATGCATAAGGACTTGTCCCAGTAACTGAAGGCCTTGCCAACCAACCAAGGAAGCTCTTACATTCTTCAAAATTCTTTAGCTCCTTTCATCAGCAGAACTTATTGGTAAATATAGGAAATTTCAGATAATGACATAAAATGGGAGTTCTCATAGTTGCTCCTGCTGAAAGATTGAACATCAATGAAAGATTGGACATTAGATTGGAGGGCAGGAGTATGGAGTTGATGAATGGATGTGTTGGTAGATGGAAACATAATATTATTAGAGTAGTTATCCTAATGCTGTTTTTGATTTGATGTGAGGTACTGTCTTTTAATTTTGCTGAGAGGGGAAAGAGGCTGAAGGCAGTAAAGATGTTTAAGATTAATGTGTGGTGTGAATATTATGGAGAGTATAAGGAGCAAATAATTTATAAATGTGTGAGGATAAGTAGGTAGGAGAAAAAGTTTTGGAGAGATGGTTTGGTCCTTTAAATAGGTTGATTAATACAGTGTTTTAAGTTTGAAGTGGATAAAAGATGGGGTAGGAAATGTCTCGGGAAGGTGGTTTTGAGAGAGTTTAGCAGGCATGTATGAAAAAAATCAGAGTGAGCTGTAATATATTTTTTTGAGAGGGAAGATTTGACATGTAGTGAGCAAGGTAATATTTATGAAGGAATGGAGGGAAACTGGTTAACTAGACTCGAGTTCTGGGGAGGTGGGAAATACAGTGCATGCACACTGAGGGAGGGGTAGGGATGTTATTATTCAGTGAAACATTTGAATTGTGAAGTTCGTACTATTTTGGAAAGACAGGGAATGAATGATGGCAAATGTTTTACTTCTTTTAATCAACCTGTCTTGGCTGCTGTGTTAAAAAATCCATTAACACTTTTACCTTTTTTTGAGCATCCTCCCAACTTGTACTTGAGAAACCAATACATTTACTGCTTTGGTTTTCTTTATCTTATCAGTACTATTTTCTTCCTCATAATTATTTCCTATTCTGTATTAAATTTATTAAAAATATTATCATGTTTTCATTTGCTCTTTTGCACCTTGCTATTTTTTAACTTCTCATTTCATGTAGAACACCTTGGTGTACTACATATACTGTTTGTATATCATAAAACATTTTACAGTATTGGGTTAAATTCTGCTTTCTCACTTTTTATCTCATTCCACAGGTCCTTGATCTAATCTGAATACATGCACTATTACTGTAAGCCTTTGCATAGGTGCCCAGATACAATAGTTTAAATGTCACTCCAAGCAGCAAATATCCCACACCCTTCCTTTAAAGCGCAGGCATTGTACATCCCACCTCCAGGACTTGAGTCCGGCTAACTGGTTTCCCTGAATCCCTTCACAAAATATTACCCTGTTCACACTTCAACACACTCCACCATTCATCTCCATTCACTCCTATCTAACACAATTACACATGCCTGCTGCATGTCCAAGCCCCTTGCACACAAAACCACTTTTACCTTCCTCCCTCCTTCCTTTCCTAGGATGTCCCCTACCCCTCCTCCCCTCCACTACAGATTTATACACCCTCCAAGTCATATATCTTCTTAATCATTTTAATTTTTCCTAACCAGGTAGATTTTTTTTATTTAACAAAATTGGATATATCTGCAGTGTACTGCTAACTTATTCTGCATGATAGATACTTTTTGGGAACAGAAGCTAGCTATATTTTCTATCATATTCTCTCACACGGTATACCTGGAGAGAATATCACAGTGGATTTCATACGAACTGGGAATCTTCAGTAGGGCAGTGAGGATACTGTCAAGTATTCCATTAAATGTTTAATAGCTGATAAGATAAAAAAATATCCTGTTTTTTTTTATATTCATTTCTCCTGCTTGCCCATCAATTTATATATTTGTTGATGTAATGCTCTAACATTGTCATTTCCAGTTATGTTTATAATACCTGAATTGCTATCATCTCTCTTATACATGACATAAAAAGACCTATGATGATAAACCTGTCAAACTTAAATGTTAATATTTAATGTGCAATGATCATGTGCCATTTCTGGTGCACTTTTTCTAGATTCTTACTTTATCCCATACATAAACCATTATTATGCTTTAAAAACAATTTTAGTTATATGCTTCTGGTGACATAACTGTTTTGTCACTAAACATGTACAATTGTGTGTTAAGACCTGGGGATGTGAGGTCAAGACTTGCATGCACTCAGTGTAAGAACTGTGTGGTAAAATGTGGGGATGTGATGTCAAGACTTGCATGCACTCAGTGTAAGATGGGTTTAAGTGATGTTGCCATTGTATGAGTGTGTTTATTGTTTTGTTAATAAGGATGTTAAGCATGATAGTGAGAAGATTAGAAATATCTGGGTTGCACTAGGTACGTGTAATTATCCATTAATTTTTACCTATTTTTATTTACAGGACTGTAACTACAGTAGTTTTATAGTGTGCCATCTTCCTTTTTAAGTTTGTCATATATTTTCTTAATTCACTGATTGTAGCATGTACTCTCCTCTTAAATGTCATTTAGGTTCATATTCTACCCCTTGTTAAAAAATTTTCTAGCAGAGTATTCTTTTGGCATCGTATTTTTTCCCAGTTTACAATTACAGCTCCTATTTTTCCTTTTAAAAATCTTTTTCTTATCCTTTTATATATTTTTACTGTACTGGATGTGTCCCACCAAGGTACAGTGACCGAAGCAAAGGAAACTTTCAGAATCAATCATTCAGTGGCTGTCTTGCTAGAAGTGTGCAGACATTACAAATTCAAAGGACCCATTTCTACCCGTCCTTCAGAATACGGACACTGTACTTCATACCCCCCCAGGTCTCAAGTCCTGCTAACTGGTTTCCTGGAATACCTTCATAAATGTTACCTTGCAAGGTAACACTTGTGGATTTTTTTTTTTAACTGGGAGTAATTTATATAGTCTTTATCCCTATAACTGTCTTTAACTCTGGAAGCCATCTATATTTTTTATACGTACTTCAAGTAACTTGTATTCTTCAGTTTGTGGAACAGTTTTGTATCATCTCTGGATGTTTTTTCTGTTTTATGAATGTTTGTTTTTTAGGCAGACACCACACTATTGCATTTTCTCATTTTTGAAGTAAATAGCTTTTTAATAATTTCACCATCTGTAATTGTATCCTAGAGTTATTTTGAATTTTTCCAGTATATTATGGTATATGAATTCCTTGCAATTACGTTTGTGTATTTGTCAGAGAGCATCAAGGAAAGTGAGGGGTGCCATCTTTTTCTTCTTCCAGAGTGAATTGAATTGAATGGAAAATTCCACTGTGGATGTATAGGTTGTATTTCTGGGGAGTGATCATTAAGATGTCATCCACATACCTAAGTCAAGTAATGACGGGAGGACAAATGCCAGTGAAACTGGTGGCCTCAAGATGCTCCATGTACAGTTTGGTTAAACTGCAAAGGCTGAAGACTCCATGGCTATACCACATTTTGGTTGATAGTGTCATTAGAAGAGAAAAAAGTTATAAGTTGCACACACTTCAATCAGATTAATTAAATCTTGGAAAGGGAAGGGCAACAGTGTGTTGGGTCACTGGTTTGGTACTTGGGGGTACATGAGTCAAGAAGGTTGTAACATTTGAACTGGCCACTTTTTTGCTGCTAATGTTGAGGTCAGCTGATCAGTTCAAAAGGTCTTAGAGTGATGAAGATGGCTGTAGCTGATAATTACAAGAAATCTGGCAATCAGCTGGCTAGCTTATGCTCTATATACCCAAGAGATCCATCACCTTTTGCAATAGTATCTGGAGAGACCATGCACCTTAGCTGCCTTCGGGTTGTTAGGAAGTATCTATTTGTTGAGTTTATTGTCCTAGACCTAATGTGCATGGGTTATGTAAATAATTTTGCCCATTTGTGAATTGTTAAGCACGTATATATAATAGAGAGAATACATATACATAAACATTATAATATAATTTATTTATAAGTTTTTGTGTTTTAACTCATCGGCCGTCTCCCACCGAAGCAGGGTGACCAAAAAGAAAATAAAACACTTTCACTATCAGTCAACACTTTCACCATCACTTATACTCACTGTATTTGCAGAGGTGCCCAGATATGACAGTTTAGATAGTCACTCCAAACTGCCATTATCCCAAACCTCTCCTTTAGAGTAAAATAGGAAATGAAGAACCCCTCAAAATAAATACAATAATGTAATCTATGTTTATCAGAACAATAGTTAAAAATTCTTGCATCACTGTATATCCAAAAATGGTTTAGATACGCTGTAACATAATGAGAGAATTATTGGCTAATACAATCAATTGTTATAATTATTCTGGGCTTCACTTGTCAGTGTTAATCACATTTTAATTGTAAATATATACTGCAGTTAAAATTAATTTAATTGATGTAATAAATAACCACCTTCCTCCATAAGCCATGCATGGCATAGGAGGCGACTAAAATGCTGGGAGCATAGGGCTAGTAACCCCTTCTCCTGTATAAATTACTAAATGTAAAAAGAAATAAAACTTCTGTTTTTTCTTTGTTGAGTCACCCTGTGTCGGTGAGAGACAGCCTGTGTGTTAAAAAAAAAAAATAACCAGTACACTAATACTTTAAAATAATACAAAATATGAATAACTTGTAATATGGAAGGAGCCAAGCTACTGCCACCTCCTCCTCAAATTTACTTCTGCCCTGAAGGTTAGCAAGATGACAGTGTGAATATTGCCTCGATATGTTACTAGGCTGTCATCAGAGTTACAGTAAGGGCCAAGCTTTATTAAATCCCAGTGTTCATTTGGAGTAGTACAGAACCCATACAGATATAGTGCTTTCCATTAGCCAATGGATAGTAGGATTGTAAAGAGTGTTAGGGTAAAATACAAAGGATCTAATTGATTCACAAGCAATTTGCACCATAGAGAGGTAAGGTAGCAGACTGAATATTGGAAAATCCCATAAAGGTATAATGGAAGCAGAGGGGGCTAAATGATTATATATAGGGCAGCTTTGAGGTATGATTTTATTATTCCACTCCTGAGAAAAAGTTCTCGTGGGAAAATATGGCATAAGAGACATTGATAGATTACTTCTGATAATTTTAGCATCTGCAGTGGAAGAAGCTGGATTTCCCATCGAAACAATGCCTTTTAGTTCCAGCTACTTTCTGGCATGTCGTGTATTCCTTCTCTCCTATTTTCTTTAGTCTGTGTTCCTGCAGTACTTAACTGTATTATTGGCACATTGTCAACTGGCAGTTAGTCATATTCTTTTACATTTTTCTTGTTGTGCATATTTTTCAAATGCATTTATTTATTTAAACTATTTTGTACTTGTTCATTTAAGGTAGATAATATGTATATTGTATATAAGGAGCTGTCATAGTAGAGCATAATTGCCTGAAAATTTTAAATTTTCACATATAATATAGATGTCTTCAATCCAGTGGATATACACAAGAAATTATCAAGGTTTGATATTACTGGTTTCAGTGGGTGATGAAAAGAGTCCATGATCTTCTGTTGTAGTTAAAATGCTTGTGCATGATGTGTAGGGGAAAATATTATTTAGCTTGGTTTGCATGTACTAATGTTTGTTTTAACTATTAACCTGGGATTTGAAAAGGAAACTTGAGTGTGTTTTTGATCCTTCTTGGACCATTATCAACTCATGAATATTCCAGGATTGACTGAAACAGCTGTAAATGTCTCTCATAATTGTTGGCCAATAGTAAATTATTTCAGCCATGGTATAGACCTGTCTTTCATTAGGCTTTTCTTTTGGTTCTTTTGTAAGAGTACTTTAGATATGTAATACCGAATGTAGCTTCACTTTTCATTGTACAATATATTCTTTCACTTTTAAGACCAACAGTGGGAGGGTTGTGCTAATTACTCACACTTTGCATGTAAGTACACTTTCACAGTTTTCATACTTTTTGTTTAAGTTATTGATTGGTGCTAATCTTGGTAAACAATAAACCAGTATGAATTGCAATGCCACTAACAAAGTTGTGTTTGACTCTGTTCACAGTTATTCAGCATAGGAGATGTCTATGTTTACCTTAAGCACTTCATGAAGAAAATGGCATAATTATCATTCTTTTCTTTTTTTTTTTCTTATTTATCTCAAGGAAATTACCAAGAAAGTAATCCAGGTAAGGTTGATTTTAGTTGATGTTTTGATATATAAATTGTTAATATGAAAATTAAACATCTTTAAAATATGCACATTTAAGTCTTTTTTTTTTATATACATAAGTAGGTTTTCATGGGATATTAAAATGTGAATTCTGCAGGTCAGACAATGTTTTTTCACTTTTTTTTTGGCTTCAGTACGTTTGAATAAGGTATGTTAAAGTAACTGATGTATGGACAGGTGAACTGAGAAGATATGTTTTTTTTTAATTTTTTGCAATATGGGGGTTCTTATTATGAGATGACACAAAGTACATGCTCTCAGACTTGGATAACATTGGCCAGAGCTTCAGGTGCCATGGGTTTTCCATACCAGTGTGGCCATGACTAAGATATGTTATGCACTATTACTGTGTGTTTGCCATGCATGGAGACCCATATATATAGGGCTGTTTGTGTATGTATCGGCTCCCCTTGATAGGTTCTGTGGTGAGTAGGAGGATAGAGAGAGTTTTGTTGATGAGTATGTACTGTGCTTGTGACTTGTTAAGGGGACAACCAAGCCAGCGAGAAATTCCATTCTGGATGATCCTGACATGTCTCCCATTGTTCTTTTATCCTAGAGCCAAATACTCTTGGTCAGTCCAGTTCATTTACCACTTCATTCCTCTCACACACACTTTTGCATTTGCCAGATTATCCTCTCATTATGAATCACATTTCTGTAATACACTACTGTAATGTGTTTAATTTTTTATTTTAACACGGTTGCCATCTCCCACTGATGTAGGGTTAATATTGAGTTTTTTTTTCTCCCCCCAACATGCTGACCATCTACCATTGAAGCAGGGTGGCCCAAAAAAGACACACACACACTTTCACTATCATTCACACATAATAACTGTCTTTTCAGAGGCGTGGAAATATGACAGTTCAGATGTCACTTCAAACAGTAAATATCCCAAATCCCTCCTTTAAAGTTTAGGCATTGTACTTCCCACCTCCAGGACTTAAGTGCAGGTAACCTTTTTTCCTGAATTCCTCCACAAAATATTATCTCTGCTCACACTCCAACAGATTGTCAAGTTAATATTGATATTAATAAGATATGATGGCCACAGAAAAAAGATTTGTGTGTAGGGAAAGCCATTGAGCCAGAATTACGTTGGATAATTTAATTTATTCATTGGTTGCTTATTAATAAAAATGCTGGATAATTGAAACCTGCAAATAAGGAAGAAAGGGTATTTGTAGGGATAGATTCATTGACAGTTGTTCATTACATCTTGTCTTAGGTTTGTAGGGGCAACTGTATAACATCTCTCTCTATAGTCTACTGATGATGACTTCAGTATATAAGACCAAAATATACTGTACTACTGTACTTGTACCCAGGGCCGGATTAAGAAGTCTCCGGGCCCTAGGCTATTCAGATTGGCGGGGCCCCTTTGAGTTATGGGTAAGCGAAGCTACCCCTTCCAGCTTGGGGGTGGAGGGGGGGTTGGTGTGAGCCTGTTTAAGGTCTAATTAAATACATTCTGGCTATTTAGATTAAATTTAATAGGGAAAGTACATCAAGACAACCAAAACCATTTACCAACAGCCATTATAACTATCTTGTTAAATCATGCATTTTAAAGAGAATAAACTCAAGACAGCATAGTATTACTAGATTAGGCTATTAAAGTAGTGACATCATGTACCTATTATATTCAGCATAACCACTACAGCACTATTATTCCCTTTATAAATCACTGACCATTATTGTTATCATTACATCATGCATAAGACTATCAAATCATATAAACTCAAGAAAGTAAAGAATTGTTTATATTCACAGGCACTTCTTAAATAAACTTTTCTCTGGATTTCATATTGGCAAAATCATCAATTATATTCTGAAAATCAATATTTCTTGTTAGATCAGACTCAGTGGTCAACAAGGCTAGGTTACACAATTTGTCTTGGCTCATTGTTGAACGGAGCTGGTTTTTCACTCTTTTCAAAACAGAAAATGAACATTCTCCTTCACAGTTAGTAGCTGGAAGTGTTAGGTAAAGGCGATACACTATGTCAACATTAGGGAAGGTTTCTGAGATACCTGCATTTCTTAAATGTTTCAAAGCAGCTGAGAGCGCACATTTTTTCAGGTGGAGCTTTAATCTGATTCATATACCCAGAAAAATGAACTATTTCTTCAACAAATGTGTCCTGAACATCTGCTGAAAGGTGTTGTTGCAACTTTAATGCAGCTTCTCTCAATTCTGCATCTGGCATAGTAGTAATTTTGAACAGAAATCCAAACTTGTCATTGAGATTCTGGTAGATTTCTTTTCTTTTCATCAATTCTGTAATCAGTGAATCCAGAATGACGAAGTATGTAGCTGTCTTACATTTCTGCCTTGGTAGCAACACAATTTCATTGTCTGGCTCTTCAAAATTGCGTTTCCTCTTCCTTGACCGCTGATGATCAGCCCGGTAACTGTAGTCTCTCACCAGCAGTTTAGCTTTCTCTTCAAACATTTCAAAAGCTTCATCATTGCGAAATGAGCTTACAAATTCCACTAAGCCTACATAGAGGTTAGCACAAGTAGCCATTTCAATTTCAATTTTCTGAAGTGTCTTGTTCGTGGCATTTAACCATTCCAGTATACAGTCCCAAAGCACACAGAGTAAGGCCAATTCAAAATCTTCCAATTTTGATGCTAAGCTGGCTGCTTCGCTTCTTGTAGTTGCTGTCTGGTCTTCATCCTCTGCTATTTGGATCAAAGCAGAACGTATTTCAGCAAAGCTGTCTTTCAAAGCATGTGTTGCATCATGCTGCGCTGACCACCTTGTTGTTGTTAATGATTTGATGACATCTCCATGAGTGGTTGACTTGAGTATACTCCACCGATGCGTTGAAGCAGAGAAAAAATTAAAGTGTGCTTGTAAAAGTCCAAAAAATGAAACTGCAGCGACACAACACTCCGCAGCACATGACCCAACAAGATTAAGAGAATGTGCTGAGCAGGGCACATATTCAGCAAGTGGGTTGATTTGCTTGATACGGGCTTGCAATCCATTATATTTACCCGACATGTTACTTGCATTGTCGTAGCTCTGGCCACGGCAATCCATAATAGAGAGATCATGTTCAAGCAGAGTATCCAGTACTACATTCATCATTGTTTCTCCATCATGGCCTGAAAGAGGAATGAATTTTATAAAGCGCTCTACAGGCTTACCACTGGAGTCAACAAAGCGAACAATCAGTTTGATTTTCCAAATGAGAATCCAATAAGCCTTTTTTCTGTGCACGAAATACACTGGCTAAAATGCAGCTCCTGTGAGTGGTGCTGTTTTCATGTTCCTCGAAATGCTTGGAATTTTTCCAGTCATTGAACCCCTGTGTGAAGGTATTTTCTTTGGTAGAAAATAGCTTGCATGCTGAACAGTACACTTTTCCTGAGCTTTCAGAGTTTACCATCCATTATCTTTTTACAGTTTCTGAATTTGCAAGCTTCCTATAAAACATAGATTCAATTCAATTCAATTCAATTCAAAGTTTATTCTCTATAAGGATTACAATGCTGAGTTTACAGAATTTGGTTATTGTGTGGTTAGATGACTTTAAACAATGACGACTTCCATCATGATAAATCCTTGCTGATTTCCTAAAGTCAGTGTTCAGAGTTTGACTGAAGTTTTCTGCAATGAAAGCATTACTTAGAGAATCTGGAATTACATTTGGTCATGAGGCAGGATCTTTCAAGACAAATCCTGTGGATGAAATGTCTGTTGAGACATTGAGAGGAGACACAAAAGAAGTAGATGCTGGCTGAGAAATAATGGAGGGAGGGCTTCCTGTATGATCTGACGTATCAGCAGATTCAACTGTACTGGTAACATCAGAAACTGTTTTCGTGAGCATGTCTGTGATCTTTCTGCAGCTTCCTACATCTTTCTTTTTCTGTTCTTCTTCTTGAATTTTCTTCTTTCTTTTCTGTGACCCACTCGCTTAAGAACGTTCAACATAATGTTCACGAGATGCCATAATGAGGATGTATCACTGTCTGTAATCATGCAAATACAAATTTTGCATTATCAATTATTATTAATTTTTTAATTATTATTAATTTTTTTTTTCTGTCAATTGGGGGGATATGGCCCTTGTAGCCCCCTTTCCTCTGGCTGCGCATCTAAAAATTCAAAACGTTACCAGAAAGGAGTCATATACAGAACTTTTACCATAGATTAGGTTAGTGATTTGGGCTACGAATATTTTACTAATTCATCCTCCTTGATCTCCAATTTACTTAAACAGAAATCATACTGAGTCCAAGAACAATGCACAATGGTATTTATATTACCATTTTCATAACTAAACTAATCATTATGTTTTGCATGATATATGGCCTACCACCATAGATAAGGACATGAGAATTAAAGAATGCAGGGACAATTTTCAGTTTCACCCAACCAACGATTTTCTGATGTGGCTAATGTGTTTCTGGGGAAATATGTAGTAAATTAATTGATGTTCTACATCACTTCCGTCGCAACTTGAAAACTAAGCATTTGCGACGGAAGTGATGTAGAACATCAATCAATTGAGATCTGTTATTGAAATGATAAAGAGTTAAAGACAGGACAAAGTGCTTTTAAAACCTACAAACGGAAGTCAGTTTGCGTTTTTAGGGTTTTCTTTATAGTATTTTTACCAAAAATGCGTCTTTACTGGTCCATGCGTCTTTACTGGTCAAGTAACCCTATCAGGTACCTCCCTTAACATTTAGAGGCGAAAACAAACATTTATCCATACACATCAATGTCTATCAACAACACTTCAGTTAATTTGTCACAGTACAAGTCTAGATAACGTGTAATTACTACAGAAAATTGGAGAGGAATCTCCCGTACTCACCCATTAGCGGGAAAACACAGCTGTTCTGATGTAAACAAAGGCGTGTTGAGTGTTGCCATCTATGGTTAGGTTTATTTATTTTTATTTGATTTTATTTCATTATTTATTTTTGTTTTGATTAATTTTTAAAAATCAATTTTACTCTCCAAACACTTGAATTTTTAGGTAGGGACCCCTTTGCACTTGCACCATGTGCGCAGTCTTGGATGAGCCCTTGAACCCTTTGGACCGCTGGGCCCCCCAAATGCGCGGGGCCCTAGGCAAATACCTAGTTTGCCTATGCGGTAATCCGGCCCTGCTTGTACCTTCTGTTTGCATTTTCATGAGAGGTTGTTTGTAGAGTTGACCACTGTTTATCGCACCTTTGTGTCAACTAGGCTAGTGTATATAGGAAGCATGTCTGTCTCGTACTCAACAGATGGAGGGTCAAGTCTCTTCTACATCTTGTACTGAATAACCCAAATGGGTTTGGCACTTAACGTGAATATAATAATTACTCCTTTTGTGTAATATTATAGTTGGAGTTACATAAAATATAATATTATACTGTAGTTGTTGTTTCTTAAGGGGGGCTGTAGGGCAATTTCTGCACGCGCTCGACCAAAAAACGAAAAATTATGGAAATTGAGTTATATATACCGAAAAATAGCTGAACTCTTTAGCAACACAATGGTACCAGAATGAATGTTCTACGATGTTTCTACAAGAAATTATAGTCATTTATATCAGGTATGGTGACGGCGATGTGAGTAGTAGAGTCTGCTCACAGCCCATATATTTTTTGGAATTTTTTCCTTGTTTTTTATCTCTTTTTCTTGCATTATTCTTTCTAATATAATAACTGACTATTTGGCATCATAAAACAGTAGGCTGAGATTATCCGTAGACTTTGAGCCTACTAGGCCTACTGCCGCTCCCGAGAGTGCTAGGAGAAATCACTTCATTATTATGCTTATATCAGCTTATATATCAACTCTACGGCTTATTTATCTATCAGAATTGATGTAATGTGATATAATAAACACTATAAATAACATACAAACATGTTATATACTCTAGACTGAATAAAATAGGCCATAATATGGCGAGAATCCTCCAGTAATATTCGATATAAAATTGTTACCCCTTGACTTCTTGTTGTATGACTTGGTCTTCAATGATAGAAAACGGTGTGTTGAAGAGGATAACTGCACTAGAACACCAGTTTACTAAGAAATACACCGAAATAAACTCGATTTTCGTTATTTTTTTTTTTTCGAGACGGGGGGGGGGGGGCACTCCCGGCCAGTATCTCGGAAGTAACTTATTCACCTAATGCCCATCATTCTTCCTTTATTACTTAATTAAATGGAATAATATTCACAGACATTGTAGAATAATGATTTCTCTATTTAGCTAAAGGTCATTTTTGGAAATATTCCAAATACTTTCTGAGTTATGTGGGAGTAAAGGGCAGATTTTTTTGCAACATTCCAGGAACTAACAAGCTTTATTTTTTTGTGAAATAAAGATAAGTTATTTAGAGGAAAGGTACTATTAGCAAATACATATAAGCATTGTTCTCTTGGCACCAAGTGTCCAAACAACCTTACGTAGTCCCATATAGGAATAAAGTTGGGCACAAGGGCATTTTCAGTAAATAGTCCTTTTTCAATCTTTTCTCAGTTGTTGTTTGAGGTATATTTTTGATAAATATTTTCAAGAATGAGTGAAAACACTTTGTTTTGTGCACCAAAACTGGAGGAAATCGGACGATAAACAAAAGAGCTACATTTTTTGCCCGACACCTTCCTTATTAAGCAAACATGAAATCTTGAAAGTTGGAGAGTATGCATTTTGTGTCATTTCAAAACAAAGATCCCCTGTTCAGTAAATAATTTATTACAGGAATGTATTTTTTCTTGACTTTTCCACAGATAGTTAAGTGTTTGTGGTGGTAATACCTGGGTTGATTTTCATATTCATATGTTTTTAACTGCCATTCTTGAACAACTCATAATTTAGAACAAGCACTAATATAATGAGTTATACTTCTGATTTGCCATTACCTAAGTTTTTTGCTAAATTCTGTTTAGTTGAAAGGTTTTTCTATTACTCTTTGGAGTATGGCTCTTTTATAATATATTGAAGATTGAGACACTTACGCAACATATGGAAATCTTTATTCAGGAAACGTTTCGCCACACAGTGGCTTCATCAGTCCAATACAAAGTAGAAAGGCATAAGGAGAGGAGGAGTTTGAGTTAATCAGTCCCTCAGCCTGGAGTCGATGTGTTCAGTCCATCAGTCTTGTAGAATGTACAGCATAGGGCCGTAGACGTGGCTTATATACTGTAGTGAGGTGAGGCGAAGCAGGAGGAGGTGGGGGTCATAGTGGTACCATCCACTAGTCGAAGTAGGTCCTCCTGCTTCGCCTTGCCTCACTACAGTATATAAGCCACGTCTACGGCCCTATGCTGTACATTCTACAAGATTGATGGACTGAACACATCAACTCCAGGCTGAGGGACTGATTACCTCAAACTCCTCCTCTCCTTGCGCCTTTCTACTTTGTATTGGACTGATGAAGCCACTGTGTGGCGAAACGTTTCCTGAATGAAGATTCCCATATGTTGCATAAGTGTCTCAATCTTCAATTTGTCGGTTTTTCAAACCATTCATCACAACTTTATAATATATTATTGACTTTTCTGAAGTAACTTGTAATGCCCACAAATTTTGATTGACTGGTGCTATAAAAAATGATAAAAATTACACTGACTAGGTTGATTGTTTATCCATGCATTTGTTTACACTGCAAATACCACTGATTAGTTAGATTTGACAGAAAAGGTGAGGGGGGGGGGGGTAGTGATCCTAGGGAGAACACTGTTGCCTGTACAGTACTGATGTCTATGCTGCTCTAGTATTAATTGTCAGAAAGTTCTGTAAGTGGGAAGTGAAGCGGCTGACTGGCATGTTTCAATTCCGACTATACTAAGATGCTGCTAGTCATTATATGACCTTAAAGTGCATCCATTGAACTTGACTAAGCAGATTGCTGGAGGTTGCTAATTTCACTGCTGTTTTTTATGCTAATTTGTTTTTTATTTATATTTTATTAAAATAATTAAGAGGCTAAAAGAATTACATTGCATTTCCACTGATGCCTCTGTGCTTTTGCTTAGGCTTATAAGAAAGTTCTAGTTAGTTTTTATTGAAAATATAATAGCTACATGAGTGGTCATAGTCACTTACTTACTGTACAGTACTAGTAAATTGTATTTAGATTTCTTATTATAATATATAGCACTGTATTCTGTAAATTCTTTGAGAAACACAGGAACATGTACATATTATTATGGTATGTATCATCATTATTGCCTGAGATGTGGCATTACAGACTAACCTTTCTTATTGTCACTAGATTTCTATATGATAATTGTGACTATTAGAAGGAAATTCCAAATTTTTAAATTGTATAGAGTTAATATTCTAGTATTAAAATTGTCCCTGTGACTATAAATTAATAATGTAATGGGTCATGCATGCATAGAGGGTGCACCAAGCATTCAACATCTTGGCATACAAAATGTGAAACAAAGAGCTCACACATGCATAATTAACCAGCCTTTGCTGTATGCAAGGACAGTATTTGTATTACTGTCTCTACTTAATCCTATATTTTTACCTCCTATGAATAAAAATTGGTATTGACTCAGGTTCCTAATAACTGCACAGGGTCACATTGAGAGTACAGTATATCTTTCGACCTTTTACAAGATTTGCTTTCTTCTGTGACACACTACCTTGTGATAATGCATCACAGCTTCAAAGTAATATGAGCATGTAAAAGAGCAGGTAGTAATGGAGTTTTGTAAAATAAACATGCAGCTGGTAAATTCAGCATCTTCAGTCACTGACTGATTTTTCAGAAATTAAATAATAAATTAACAAATGGAAGCATATTCCACAAATGGCTTAATTTGTATCCTTTGAAGTACTCATCATTACTAAAGCTGCAGAATTCATAAGAATCTCTTGGCAATATAACTTTGTACTACTATAGTAGTTGAGTACTGTGGCTTGACACATCTTACCAACATCTTACAAATTCAGATTTATGATAATACTGTAACTTCAGTCATAAGGGTCTTTCAGGGTGGTGTAGTTGATAATCATATGATGTTAGATAAAAGTATTAAATTTGAAATTTCATTTGTTTGTAAACTTCCTCTTGTGGATAGTGAAGAATTTTATTGTATAGCATGAAAGTTAAGCATTACTTCAGTTCTTTGTTATCCTAGATATCTGCACTACCATTCTCAATAAATATGAACACAGAGTTGATGATGGCTTGTTTGATAAGTATGCTTTGCTCTCTTATCAAAAATGTAGTACTTTGTATTCCTTTATATAAAATTTGGTAGATAAGAATGTTCTTTGATTTAAAAATTGTGTAAGAGATTAGGGGACTACAAAATGCATAATATATAAACAATACTTGCAATGTAGTAAGCAAATCCCATATTGATTATATGACTCAAAATTTTAAGAGAATGGAGGTACTGGTATTTTTAATAAATGATTTTGATCTAAAAGCTGTCTTGCTGTTTGCTGTCAGGCCTTCCCAGTAATGGCACCCTCTCTCTCCCTCCTTCCCTGGTTGTTATTGCTACCAGGTTCAGCGCGCTCCCAGTGGCGAATACAAGGAACTGACGGTACAGGTATTATTTCTGTAGCCACCCACCGCATTTGGATGCATGTGCCTTGAGCTTATTTTCTGCATACAGCACTCTGCCCTTAAATTCTTGATAAGAATTTTGTATTAATATTGGCTTTAAGGGGGGAAGGGAAATTGGTTGATAGATATATAGTATTAAGCAAGGTCTGTTGCTGATTGTGCAAGTATTTCTCATGTGGGTGAAACCGTATTTTCTGCCCAAACAATTGTTTCTTCACAGTCATTTAGCATTTGTTTATGCGTATCCCAGTACATAAAGTTTTATCTATTAATTTATTCAAACAATTTTCTGTATTCAAGTAAGTTTAATTTTTTACAAGAGGTGATTTACTTGTATTTGGCACTGTATAATAATATCCATTATTTGAAGAAACTATATTTTGTATAGATTAATGAGTTTTATTAAATGGCTCTTCTGAATTTAGTACTCCTTTATAAAAATGCTGCTGCTGTTTGGCTGCACAAATAAAAAAAAAGCTGGGTTGCTTTTTTGAGAATATAAATCTGCATCTTCTAAATGTATAATTTTCTTAATGCATGCATTTTTTTTATCACACACTGTAGTACTGGTCTTCCGGTTTTGCACACACAGTACTTGCTTAATGTAGATTTGCCCATATTCTGTTACTTTTCTATTTCCAATATTGACTTTGAATGAGATTAAATTGTTTTTATGCGATAAACACTTCCATACAGTTGGGCACTGTAGCTAGTGAGGATGTTGTGTAGGAATGAATAACTTGTGGCATCATGGTTGTCAAAATTAGCTATTAAATCTTTTGGAAATATGTTGGAGTCATCAGATAAAATTATTTTATTGATTTCTTCTAACTTCAATAATAGCACCATTAAATCTGTATTTATTAATTATGGCCATCTGAACTTTCGTTGTGGCACTAATGGCTCAAAATCCATATTTAAGGAAATGCATTATCCCAGTATAATGTACACACCTTGCAGTAGTGACTTCTAAATGTCTTGCTCAGTTGTAGCACCTTGGGCTCACAACCCAACAATCCAGGTTCAATCCTCTGGCAGGTAGTAGAGCACTTGCTAAAAGTTACAGAAAAGTAGCCCTAACTTTTCACATAATAAAAATATTTGAAAGAGTGATGAGATGGCAGATTACAAATTTTATGAACCAGCATAACCTGAACCAGCATGGTTTTAGAGCAGGACAGTCACATCTGTCACAACTGCTGAACCATTATGACAGAATTACGGAGGCATTGGAAGATGATCGAAACGCAGATGTGATTTACACAGATTTTGCAAAGGCATTTGACAAATGTGTTCATGGAGTGATAGCGCACAAAATGAAGATCATGGGCATTACGGGGAAGGTAGGCAGATGGATTTTCGGGCTTCTAACACACAGAAAGTAGTAGTGAACAGGGCAAGATCCAGCATCAGCGAGGTCAAAAGCTCAGTGCCCCAAGGCACTGTCCTGGCACCTCTGCTACTTCTCATCCTCATAGCAGACATAGATAAAAATGCCCGGCACACTTTTGTATCGTCATTTGCAGATGACACTAAAATAAGCATGAAAGCCATTACAGTACAGGACAGCGAAGAGTACAGGAAGACATAAGCAGAGTTTTCCAATGGGCAGTGGAGAATAATATAGCATTCAATGGTGATAAGTTCCAGCTGCTTAGGTATGGAAAGAATGAAGAACTCAAAAGGAACACTATATACAAAACTCAAGAGGGTCACCAAATTGAATGTAAGGAACATGTAAAAGACCTGGGAATAATTATGTCAGCTGACCTTTCTTTTAAAGACCATAACAAGACAAAGATCATGACAGCCAGGAAGATGACGGGGTGGGTATTGAGAACTTTCAAAATAAGGGAAATAATAACGATGGTGACACTATTCAAATCACTAGTGCTCCCCGCCAGGTCGCCATCTGGAGAAGACCTGGGCCGGAAGTACCGGAAAATCCCTAATGAATGAATGAACTAGTGCTCCCTCACTTAGAATATTGCTCAGTGCTGACAGCCCCGTTCAAAGCAGGAGAAATTTTGGAGCTGGAACAAATAGAGATTGTTTGCAGCTCACATTGAGCCAGTAAAGCACCTAAACTACTGGGAATGCCTTCAAGTCTTGAATATGTCCTCATTGGAGTGGAGGAGAGAGAGATGCATCACAATATATACCTGGAAAGTACTCTAGGTCCTGGTCCCAAATCCGGACACTGCCATAACATACTGGAATGAGAGATATGGGGGGAAAGTGTAAAATAAACCCAGTGAGGTGCAGGAGTGTGGTTGGGACACTGTATCAACATCTGGGGTCCCAGACTATTCAACATCTTACCAGAAGATATCAGAAACACGGCTGGAACAAGTGTAGAAGCCTTCAAGAGGAAACTGGACAAGTCTCTTCACCATGTGTCAGATCAAGCAGGCTGTGATAGATATGTGGGGGCAGCTGCCCTCCGCCAGCAACAGCCTGCTTGACCAGGCTCCGAGAGTAGATAAACTCTCGAAACTCTTCAAAGGTGTGTAGCTGTTGAGCATGTATCCTTACACCTGTTGCACCTGGTCTACTAGTAGAGTACATGGAAGCTTAGCAAACTGATGTGAGTGACATCCTAGGAATGGTAGTAGGATATGTTAGATAGGTCAGGGCTTTGAAATGAGCTGATGTAAGATAACAGCTCTGATCCTATAAATTTGTGTTAAAAAAGCTGTTGAATTTAATGGCTATATGTTTATCTATTTTCTTATTCTTTTTAGTAATTATTACAGGAAAAGGGGTTACTAGCCCATTGTTCCCGGCATTTTAGTTGACTTTTGCAACACGCATGGCTTACAGAGGGAAGATTCTTATTCCACTTCCCCATGGATATAAAAGGTAAAATAATAAGAACAAGAACTGTTAAGATAAAATCAAAGAAAACTCAGATGAGCATGTATAAATAAACGTGTACATGTATGTGTAGTGTGACGTAAGTGTAAGTAGAAGTAGCAAGACGTACCTGTAATCTTGCATATTTATGAGACAGACAAAAGACACCAGCAATCCTACCATCATGTAAAACAATTACAGGCTTTCATTTTACACTCGCTTGGCAGGATGGTAGTGCCTCCCTGGGAATGTATGAGAGTATAGTAGTACCAACACTCTTATATGGGTGTGAAGCCTGGGTTGTAAATGCTGCAGCGAGGAGGCGGTTGGAGGCAGTGGAGATGTCCTGTCCAAGGGAAATGTGTGGTGTAAATATTATGCAGAAAATTCAGAGTGTGGAAATTAGGAGGTGTGGAGTTAATGAAAGTATTAGTCAGAGGGCTGAAGAGGGGTTGTTCAGGTGGTTTGGTCATTTAGGGAGAATGGATCAAAGTAGAATGACATGGAGAGTGTATAAATCTGTAGGGGAAGGAAGGTTGGAGGGTGGGGGTAAAGGAGGTTTTGTGGGCGAGAGGCTTGGTCTTCCAGCAAGCGTGCATGAGTGTGTTAGATAGGAGTGAATGGAGACGAATGGTATTTGGGACCTGACGAGCTGTTGGAGTGTGAGCAGGATAATATTTAGTGAAGGGATTCACGGAAACCAGTTATTTTTATATAACTGGACTTGAGTCCTGGAAATGGGAAGCACAGTGCCTGCACTTTAAAGGAGGGATTTGGAATAGTGGGAGTTTGGTGGGATATGTTGTGTATCTTTATACGTATATGCTTCTAAACTGTTGTATTCCGAGCACCTCTGCAAAAGTAGTGATTATGTGTGAGTGAGGTGAAAGTGTTGAATGATGATGAAAGTATTTTCTTTTTGAGGATTTTCTTTCTTTTTGGGTCACCCTGCCTTGGTGGGAGATGGCCGACTTGTTAAAAAAAAAAGAAAAAGTTTATCTAATTTCTCCCCATTCCTTTTCCTTATACAGAAGGGCCCTGCTTTGCAGCATTTCGCTAATGCAACAGTTTTCAGTTATTCCCATTCTTCATTTATTCAGACTTCCTACAAAAAGTACATTTACCTCTCACTATAAGCTAAGGACGAAAATATTTCAAGGTAAGTAATATGTGTACTGTATGGGCATTTTTTAGGCCCAGCTCTATTGCTTACTCAATATATGATAGTGTAAATATGTTATCAGGCTTTTATGTGAATTTGAAAGTGAAAAAAAAGGATTTGTTTCACTTTACTGCGATTTTTGCTTTATAGCAGTAGCCCGAAACCTTACTTGCTATATAAGCAGGGCCCTCCTGTACCCCTATGCCCACACCCTAAACTCTCACTGGGTTGGCTGTCATGGTATTAATTATTAGGTGTTCACTTCTTAACATTTACTGAAGTTTTGCTGATATTCTTCAAAATTAGTTGTTTGAAATAAGATGATCCTTGACATCCCACATATTTAACTTAGCCTAAGTAGAGTTCATAAACATAAAAGGTCCAGAAATAGGGCACTAACTACCAGAATCTTCTAGAAGACCCCTCTTTGCCATTGGTTTCAAAAGATAGTTAAAAAAAAAACTGAATTTGATGTGAATCATGAAGTTTGATTTTGTTCGTCAAATTTACTTATTGCTACCTGACTGTTCTGAGTGCATATACATGCACTTCTTCTCCTATCTATGTCATACAACCTAAATTAAACTGTCAGTATTATTTTGTGTTACTGTTCATTTATATTAACAAAAGACAAAGTTGTATTAATAATCTTATGCTCAGGTATGTATGTTATACCAGCCTTAACATTCACATAATCAAACTTGAGCTTATCAGTGTAATTTTAAATTAGCTTTAAGTTATTCTTAATTTTAAGTTAGCATGAAATCAGTTATTTTATTTTATTTAACAGAATGCATTGTATAAATAGATACTTTTCCATGCAAGTCATCATTGTGCAACATTATAAAATGTCATAATATCTATCAACTTGTGTCCTTATCTTCATGGTAAATATAATTACTCGATTTCAATTTAGGAAGGAACTAGGGTTTGTAGTGCATTCCTTTATTACCACATAAATATGTATTTGTGTGCATTTGTTTTGCACAGCTATTTCGGGGAATATGTCCCTCACGCAAAGCCAGGGAGGCCAGTATTTGACACTGTTCTAATATAAGATATGCTTCTCTCTCCCAGCGCAGAATTTTTGTTCTATGCTTTCACACACGATAATGCATTCTATTGACTTTGCTAGTATTATTTTATTCTATAAATTGTATGGTTATGTATTTAACTTTTGTTGTCTTTGGGTAAAAAGTTATACAGTATTTCCACTGACCTGTCAGTGACCATTATTCTTCCAGCTCTCATTTTTAGTTTCTGCTTCTACTCTTACACTTTAATCTTATACTTTCTTCTCTTCTTGTTTATGTGCACTGGGACAACACTCCTTATATTGACAGACCTCTTTCTTATTGCAAGCAAATGACAAAAAGCTGCATGTAGAGGGCAGTGAACTTTGTCATGTAGAATTCTTTGGCAAATGTTAATATAAACTGCTGCTACACCGAGGATGTTGACATGGTCAGTAATTATAATGTTTGAGGAAGATTTTAGAAAGTCGTTAATCCTGTTTTGAAAAGGGCAGAGCATGAAAGCAGTATATAAGATACTGTATATACTATATGTGGATGTGTATGGACGTGTGTGTCAATGTATGTGTGTGTGTATGTATATACATACATCTTTAAAATGCTATTTCTTGCTATTAACCCTTTCAGGGTCCGTCCCGTAGATCTACGGCTTTACGGTGAGTGTCCAAACCGTAGATCTACGCCATGAGCTCAGCTCACTCTGATAAACTGTGAGTGGTACATTTGGGCCTAGATATGAGAGAATATATCTACGTGGTATGTGTGCACCACATAAAACAGATCCTGCAGCACACTGTGTATAATGAGAGAAAAAAACTGAAATCATGATTTTTCGATTAAAACAGCGACTTTGCAGTGTTTTTTCGTATGTTTTTTATAGTTGTACTTGCGATTTCTTGGTCTCATTTGATAGAATGGAAGACATATTACAGAAATAGAGATGATTTTGATTGGTTTTAGCACTGGAAATGGCTTGAAACTGAGCTCAAAGTAGCGGAAATGTTAAATTTTTGCCGATATTCAAGAGTAAACAAACGACCTCACACATCTAATACACGTCAGCTGGTGGGTCTAATATACATTCACAAATATGGTGATGATATTTATACAATTATTACAGTATTGCATAACAGTAAATCTTCTATTTTTTGGTGTGAATAAAAATTCATTATGTGAATAAAAAATCAAAATGGAATTTATTTGTAAAGCCTCAAAATGTAACTAATGAACAGAGGAAATGTTAGTTTAGTTCCAGGAATACCTACATTGTTTATTCTGGAGCCTATTTTGAAATTGGAATATTTTGAACTTTGTGTTAAATTGGCCAAATTAACAATTTCCGATCACTTTATTTTGTAGTTGAAACAGTTGACTTGGCGATTTCTTGTGCTCAATCGATAGAATAGAAGTAATACTAGTGAAATAGCTAAGAATTTGGTTGATTGGAATAATGTAATTGGCCTAAAATGGGAGTCAAAGTCGGCAAAATCGCCGATTCGTAAATATCGCTGACACATCAAAATTCGCGAGAGCATAATTTCGTCAATTTTCCACCAAATTTCGTACTTTTTGTTTTATTACCTTCACAAAAAGATTCTCTACGATTTCATAAGAAAAAATAACAAATTTTTTTTTTTGAAAATTCTTGGACACTGGTGCGTGACTCCAGATTTGGGCCTTGGACCCTGAAAGGGTTAAAATGAAGCATGATGAAAATTGCATTTGTTTTAAAATGAGAAGTTTGAAGTTTTGTTCGAAGTTTCAACCTACTGGCCATGGCAGAAGATATAATTGCAGGTGACTGGGATTTTAACCTAGTAAGATATATCATTAGGATTCTGTTCTTTGTTACAATCAATTCTAATGCAATATTTAATTTAAATTTTAAGAAAAAAGCACAATTTTTTTTTTTTTTTCAATTTCAACTCTCTGGTGGTGGTAGAAGATATTGCAGAATTCCATGATATTATACAAGTTATTTTTTTGACATGAGTGTGCCATTTTTCTGTTCTATTACTTTAACCCTTTCAGGGTCCAAGGCCCAAATCTGGAGTCACGCACCAGTGTCCAAGAATTTTCAAAAAAAACATTTGTTATTTTTTCTTATGAAATCGTAGAGAATCTTTTTGTGAAGGTAATAAAACAAAAAGTACGAAATTTGGTGGAAAATTGACGAAATTATGCTCTCGCGAATTTTGATGTGTCAGTGACATTTACGAATCGGCGATTTTGCCGACTTTGACTCCCATTTTAGGCCAATTACATTATTCCAATCAACCAAATTCTTAGCTATTTCACTAGTATTACTTCTATTCTATCGATTGAGCACAAGAAATCGCCAAGTCAACTGTTTCAACTACAAAATAAAGTGATCGGAAATTGTTAATTTGGCCAATTTAACACAAAGTTCAAAATATTCCAATTTCAAAATAGGGTGCAGAATGAACAATGTAGGCATTCCTGGCACTAAACTAACATTTCCTCTGTTCATTAGTTATGTTTTGAGGCTTTACAAATAAATTCCATTTTGATTTTTTATTCACATAATGAATTTTTATTCACACCAAAAAATAGAAGATTTACTGTTATGCAATACTGTAATAATTGTATAAATATCATCACCATATTTGTGAATGTATATTAGACCCACCAGCTGACGTGTATTAGATGTGTGAGGTCGTTTGTTTACTCTTGAATATCGGCAAAAATTTAACATTTCCGCTACTTTGAGCTCAGTTTCAAGCCATTTCCAGTGCTAAAACCAATCAAAATCATCTCTATTTTTGTAATATGTCTTCCATTCTATCAAATGAGACCAAGAAATCGCAAATACAACTATAAAAAACATACGAAAAAACACTGCAAAGTTGCTGTTTTAATCGAAAAATCATGATTTCATTTTTTTTCTCTCATTATACACAGTGTGTTGCAGGATCTGTTTTATGTGGTGCACACATACCACATAGATGTATTCTCTCATATCTAGGCCCAAATGTACCACTCACAGTTTATCAGAGTGAGCTGAGCTCATGGCGTAGATCTACGGTTTGGACCCTGAACGTAAAGCCGTAGATCTACGGGACAGACCCTGAAAGGGTTAAGAAAAAAAAAAGTGTAAAAAGGCTCCACCCTGGTGTTCAGTTAAGGACGTTACTTTCAGTATGGCTATTTTTACTTGTTTGAATTATTCAATATGGATGAAGTGCATGTTCATAATGACATAGTACAATATATTTTTAATACTAATTTACTCACAGCCAGATGAGGAGTATCTTCCTGCATTACCCGTACAAGACTTGACTGCACTCACTACTACGGCTACCACTACAACCCCTACTATTACCACCACACCCACTCATGACATAGGAACGACCACCAGTTTAATGCCGACAACTCCCACAACCACCATATCCACCTCTACCAATACAACAAATGTTGATGGAACAGAGCCCAATGAAACTGATGGTAACTATTTGAATTAGTCTCTGCATTTCAGTTTAAACTTAAGCTTTAATTAATGAAATCCTGAAGTTAAAACATTTATTGCCTTTCTGTATTGCATATTCATAAAACTTGTAATGTGAGTCATTTGCTATAGCTTATTGAAATAGGTACATTTTTAGTTAAAAATTAAATTAATGCTCTTCACTAACCAACAGAAAGAGGTAGAAGTAGAGGCAGCCACCGTAAACGAGATTCTTTCTTTGGTACACTAAAGAAAAGATTTAGTCGTTCTAAAGTGCGATCCAAAAGTGTTGATCCAAGTGCTAGAGACACGTCTATGGATCGTGATGCATCTGTAGGACGTTCTTTATCTGCAGAGAGATCTGCCAATCTCAGTAGAGCATCAGGTAAAGTCCAGATTATTTGTTTTGTCTAAAGATTTTCAATACTTATTTCCATGGGATATGCATAATTAATGGGATTTTTGCAGTTGTGAACAAGAGAAATAATTTTTATATTAATATTTCTTGTTGTGAATACACAAAAGTAAATGTGCATTTTACATGTTGATTTTGAAAAAGTTCACACTTTGGGAAAAATGTTAACTAGTGTCTTCAGAGAACTTTAAATTACTGTTGCATTTTGAAAGAGAAATCTGAAGTATTTTAAAAAATCTGAAAATAGAAGAATTTATGTATTGAGTGATGGGAGAAAAGTGAAGTTGCTGTATGTTGAAGAGGAAGTCTTCACTTAAGAGTACAGGTGGCCATGGTGGAACAAGTGACATAATTTCAGCAGGGCATACATGGGAGTTAAATTCTGTATGTGTTTCTTTAAGCATTTACTTGACTTGAACTGATTATAAATTTCACTAAATACTGTTTAAGAGTTGAGAACTAGGTAATGTACATTAGTGAGATGAGTCATGTATTACAATTATTATACAGTGAGGGAGGATTTCATACTTGTAGCTACATAGACTGAGATGAGCTTATGGTGTCATGTCTTCAGTATTAAGTTTAACATAGAGAGAACTTTTTAACACAGTGTCTGATGTGAATTTACACAGGGGAACCAAAATGTGTCCCAGGTAAATTTATGCATACTTGTCATGCCTTCAAATTTGCTGCCCTCCATTTAATGCCTTAGTTCACCTATTTAGGTGTCCTACCACCTTGTCTCATCTAGCATGGGTAACAATGCCTCTTCATCACATGTAATCAAAGTGTGTGATATGCCACGCTGTATGTATGTATGTAAGTAAAAATTTTTTGTGTACTTAACCGATATATATATTTTTTCTACAGTGGTTTTGATGGCACATAAAGAGTACATTGTGTAGATATAACCCAGAATAGCCCAAGACTGTGACTTATTTCCATGTTTTGAAGGGTTTCACACCTTGAAACAGTTGTAATACGTATCATAAGATTTCCATGTACATATGAAGTTCTATTGAAAAGTTCCTGGACTGTCTTGAAAAAATATACATAGGCTTACCTGATCACCTAGTTAAGTTCTTTCCATCAAAGTACTCTCCTTGAGAGGTTATACACTGAACCTAGCACCTCTATTACTTCTTGAAACATTTCTGGAACCCTTCTTTCCTAACAGCATTTAGCACAGCCAGTGATTCTGCTTGAATTTCCTACGCATCATTAAAACTCCACCCTTCGAGTGCCATTTTATTTTTTGGGAACAGAAAGAAGTCACAGGGGGGGGGGGGGCTTGATCTGGGGATTAGGAGGTGTGGGATATGATCATGATGTTTTTGGCTTGAAAATGATGGTCTTTATGGTCTTGAGTCGGCAAACAGATTTCTCAGCCAATTACCTCGTTCAAATTTTCATTCAAAAAGCGTCAACACAGTCCATAAGACATTTCCACTACATTAGCAATGTCTTGAATAGTCTGACAATGATCTTTGTGAATAGCCTTCCTCATTTTTTCAATGTTGGCATCTGTTTTTGGCATTGATGGATGACTGGAACATTTAACATCCTCAACAGACATTCATCCTGCTTTGAATTGAGAAAACCATTCAGAACACTGTGTCTAATCCATTGCTTCATTGCCGAATGCTTGCTGAAGCATTTTGAGTTTCACTATCTATTTTACTAAGCTTGAAACAAAATTTTACACACATGATGTTCTTTCTTTTGAAGATTACATTCTGTTACACAAAATATTGCAACAATGCACTGACAACAAAATGCCTGTCTGACCTCAACAAAATGATCAACCACACTGGAAATCACCATGATACTTCACAAAGGATTGTTCTGCATAGTGTGTTCTATGCCACTGCCATATTTCATCCAGGAAGTGCATGAAAATTTATTTGAGTTTGGGAACTTTCTCATAGCACCTCATAGTATTAGAAAATAGAAACAATCAGAGGAAATAAGAAAAAACAATTATTTGTACCAATTTATTTTGTATATTCCATGTGTGCTGTCAAGCAGTGCATCTTCCCATATTTTGAGTACTAAAATACCTTGAAACATTACTAATATTGTAAGAAACTGGGGTAAATTGTGTTACACTGAAAATAAAAAATGCAAACTATCATAATTTGGCATAAATAAATAGGAAATTGTAAGTAGTACTGTACTGCTACTCATTCATGCTAATGGTGCCAACGAGTGATCATTTTTTGCCAACTTCAGTAGACTGTAAAACTTTAAGTTTGTCCAATTGCATTTTTGTTTTCATAATTCTGTTAAAAAAATATGCTTTCAAAATGTCTGATTCTCTTCCTTTTCAAAATTTTGCTACATTGGGAATAAATTACTAGAAATAAATTACATTGGAAATAAATTAATGGGATTAAAAATATTCAGGTGGCTACAGCTCTAGCTACTGCCTATTTATAACTATCCATTCGTCTACTGCTGTATGTACTGTGTAAATAAAAAAAAACATTCTAGTGTCCTTTTGCAAATAGGGATGGTTTACAAGAGTAAGAATTGAGTTCTGCAACCATTGGAAGCTTTAAAAACTTCAACTAAACCTAAGTACTGAAGATTGGACACCATGAAATTAGCTCTGTTCCTGTAGCTGCTAATAACTAATTGCTTACATAGATACACTACAATTTTTATTTCTTTGTGTTACAAATATTGTGGTTTACATGTAATAAAACTGGTAGACACAAAATAAAGCCACTAGTATGCAAAGGTTACTTAAGACTTAGACATAGATTATTAGGTAGGATTTCTTATACAGTTTGCTACAATCATATGCACAATAAGAAAGGTTGCTAATGAACAAATGGTACAATTTCAAAAGTGAGACTTATTATTTGAAACTGATTCGTTGCTCTTCAGTTTTGTGGAGTGATTGAACAGAGATGAAGATACAGCAAGCTACGTACTTAGTTACAGTAGAAATGCTATATGACAAGATGTATTACTTTCTTATGCTATTCATTATACATTATTGCAGCAAGACAGTTGCTGGTTAATAGAGAAGGATATCTTCATATATTGGTAGTTCTACTCTAGTAGCTTCTATGTTATACAGTGGAACTCCAGATTTTATACACACTGAATATCATACGTTTCGGATTTAGACCACTTTTTTGGGTGAAATTTTAGTCTGGATTTCATACCACATCCCAGAAATTGTCTGTATCAGATACTTCCCCCTGGGCCACATTCGTAACTCGCTCTTGGGCACATTAAATGTTTTATTTTAGGTTAATATAGACATTTTCATTAATCCATCTATGATATTTTCTTCAAAATTATACAAGAAACACGTTACATAGCATATAAACATGCAGTGTTTGTACTATCAAGGGGTGACTTGGTGGAGGGAAAACATTACGTTTTCTCTGGTCCAGCATTAGAGAAAACTGTATGAATCTGCGCATGGCCCAGTCACCGCCCTTAATACACTTCACATAACACTTTTGTTTACCATTCTCGGCTTGAATTATTCGTTACTTCTCCCTTTGTTTATGATGGCATCTAAATGTAGTTGTTAGAAATTATTAAACTCAGTGAACATGGTATGTCAATGGTAATAATATAGCTGTGGGCCACAGTGTATGTAGCTGGTAGGTATAACCCAGGCAGATGTAGTCTGCCTGGGATCTAGTCTGTCTGGGACTGCAAATTAATACTACTCACCTCTTGCCCTATATTAAGACTACAAATATTTTAAGGTAAGTAATGAATGTACTATGTATGTATTTTACTTTTTATTGTGTTTTAATGCCTAATTCTATTACTAACTTGATATAAGTTAGTGTAAACTTGACATCCCTATTCCTGTTGTGGAATCTATTGTGGCTTTGGGGAAGTCCATGGGGTTGGATGTGAGTGACCAGGATGTGGAAGAGTTGGTGGATAACCACAGAGAAGAGCTAACCACTGAAGAGCTGCAACACAATAACTATTCTTTATAAAAAAATTTTTTTTTTAATATTTTTGGGTGTCTGAAATGGATTAATTGGATTTACATTATTTCTTACAGGAAATATTACTTTTGTTTTCGTACGTTTTGGATTTAGACCGACCTTCTGGAATGGATTAAGTACAAAATCCAGAGTTCCACTGTACTTAGAAATATGGTTTTTGAATTGCCATAATAGGAAAGTGTGGTGAACTCTATTTCTTAAGCCATGTAAATGTAAAGAAATGTTTTATTTGCAGTCCTTTCAGTTTTACTTACTGCTTTAAAATTTTGAGAAAATTAAAATTTATTTATCTTTACTATGGAAGAGCCTTTGAGAATTTTGAAAAGAATGGGTAAAATAGGAATATAGTAGTAACATAATTTAAAATTTTTGCTATACACATATAAGGTATATACAAAAGCTTCAAAAGAAAAGTAGAGTGGAAAAAACAAGGTAAAAGAAATTAGTAAAATATGATGAAATAGAGAAGAGCTTTTGGCACCATCAGTATATAAAAAAGAAAGATGCAGAAATTAATTTAAAAATATTTTATTAAGATCAGTAAATATCCTCTGTGTTTAGAATGTGCTTTTAAGAAAAGGTGGTGAAATAAAACTACTAGAAACTTTATTTTTTTTTTCTTTTCTCCAACAAGTTGGCCGTCTCCCACCGAGGCAGGGTGGGTGACCCAAAAAAGAAAGAAAATCCCCAAAAAGAAAATACTTTCATCATTATTCAACACTTTCACCTCACACGTAATCACTGTTTTTGCAGAGGTGCTCAGAACACAACAGTTTAGAAGTATATACGTATAAAGATACACAACATATCCCTCCAGACTGCTAATATCCCAAAACCCCTCCTTTAGAGTGCAGGCATTGTACTTCCTATTTCCAGGACTCAAGTCCGGTTATATAAAATAACCGGTTTCCCTGAATCCCTTCACTAAATATTACCCTGCTCACACTGCAACAGATCGTCAGGTCCCAAATACCATTCGTCTCCATTCACTCCTATCGAACACGCTCATGCACGCCTGCTGGAAATCCAAGCCCATTGCCCACAAAACCTCCCTTACCCCTTCCTTCCAACCTTTTTGAGGATGACCCCTACTCTGCCTTCCTTCTCCTACAGATTTAAATGCTCTCCATGTCATTCTACTTTGATCCATTCTCTCTAAATGACCAAACCACCTCAACAACCCCTCTACAGCCCTCTGACTAATACTTTTATTAACTCCACACCTTCTCCTAATTTCCACACTCCGAATTTTCTGCATAATATTTACACCACCCATTGCCCTTAGACAGGACATCTCCACTGCTTCCAACTGCCTCCTTGCTGCTGCATTCACAACCCAAGCTTCACACCCATATAAGAGTGTTGGTACTACTATACTTTCATACATTCCCTTCTTTGCCTCCATAGATAACGTTTTTTGACTCCACATATACCTCAATGTAGGTAGTAGGTTGGTAGACAGCAACCACCCAGGGAAGTACTACCGTCCTGCCAGATGACTGTGAAACAAAAACCTGTAACTGTTTTGCATGATGGTAGGATTGCTGGTTTCTTTTTCTGTCTCATAAACACGCTAAGATAACAGGGATATCTTGCTACTCCTACTTACACTTTGGTCACACTTCACAGACACGCACATGCATATATATATATACATACATCTAGGTTTTTCTCCTTTTTCTAAATAGCTCTTGTTCTTTTTTATTTCTTCTATTGTCCATGGGGAAGTGGAAAAGAATCTTTCCTCCGTAAGCCATGCGTGTCGTATGAGGCGACTAAAATGCCGGGAGCAATGGGCTAGTAACCCCTTCTCCTGTATACAATTACTAAAAAAGAGAAGAAGAAAAACTTTATAAAACTGGGTTGCTTAAATGTGCGTGGATGTAGTGCGGATGACAAGAAACAGATGATTGCTGATGTTATGAATGAAAAGAAGTTGGATGTCCTGGCCCTAAGCGAAACAAAGCTGAAGGGGGTAGGAGAGTTTCAGTGGGGGGAAATAAATGGGATTAAATCTGGAGTATCTGAGAGAGTTAGAGCAAAGGAAGGGGTAGCAGTAATGTTAAATGATCAGTTATGGAAGGAGAAAAGAGAATATGAATGTGTAAATTCAAGAATTATGTGGATTAAAGTAAAGGTTGGATGCGAGAAGTGGGTCATAATAAGCGTGTATGCACCTGGAGAAGAGAGGAATGCAGAGGAGAGAGAGAGATTTTGGGAGATGTTAAGTGAATGTATAGGAGCCTTTGAACCAAGTGAGAGAGTAATTGTGGTAGGGGACTTGAATGCTAAAGTAGGAGAAACTTTTAGAGAGGGTGTGGTAGGTAAGTTTGGGGTGCCAGGTGTAAATGATAATGGGAGCCCTTTGATTGAACTTTGTATAGAAAGGGGTTTAGTTATAGGTAATACATATTTTAAGAAAAAGAGGATAAATAAGTATACACGATATGATGTAGGGCGAAATGACAGTAGTTTGTTGGATTATGTATTGGTAGATAAAAGACTGTTGAGTAGACTTCAGGATGTACATGTTTATAGAGGGGCCACAGATATATCGGATCACTTTCTAGTTGTAGCTACACTGAGAGTAAAAGGTAGATGGGATACAAGGAGAATAGAAGCATCAGGGAAGAGAGAGGTGAAGGTTTATAAACTAAAAGAGGAGGCAGTTAGGGTAAGATATAAACAGCTATTGGAGGATAGATGGGCTAATGAGAGCATAGGCAATGGGGTCGAAGAGGTATGGGGTAGGTTTAAAAATGTAGTGTTAGAGTGTTCAGCAGAAGTTTGTGGTTACAGGAAAGTGGGTGCAGGAGGGAAGAGGAGCGATTGGTGGAATGATGATGTAAAGAGAGTAGTAAGGGAGAAAAAGTTAGCATATGAGAAGTTTTTACAAAGTAGAAGTGATGCAAGGAGGGAAGAGTATATGGAGAAAAAGAGAGAAGTTAAGAGAGTGGTGAAGCAATGTAAAAAGAGAGCAAATGAGAGAGTGGGTGAGATGTTATCAACAAATTTTGTTGAAAATAAGAAAAAGTTTTGGAGTGAGATTAACAAGTTAAGAAAGCCTAGAGAACAAATGGATTTGTCAGTTAAAAATAGGAGAGGAGAGTTATTAAATGGAGAGTTAGAGGTATTGGGAAGATGGAAGGAATATTTTGAGGAATTGTTAAATGTTGATGAAGATAGGGAAGCTGTGATTTCGTGTATAGGGCAAGGAGGAATAACATCTTGTAGGAGTGAGGAAGAGCCAGTTGTGAGTGTGGGGGAAGTTCGTGAGGCAGTAGGTAAAATGAAAGGGGGTAAGGCAGCCGGGATTGATGGGATAAAGATAGAAATGTTAAAAGCAGGTGGGGATATAGTTTTGGAGTGGTTGGTGCAATTATTTAATAAATGTATGGAAGAAGGTAAGGTACCTAGGGATTGGCAGAGAGCATGCATAGTTCCTTTGTATAAAGGCAAAGGGGATAAAAGAGAGTGCAAAAATTATAGGGGGATAAGTCTGTTGAGTGTACCTGGTAAAGTGTATGGTAGAGTTATAATTGAAAGAATTAAGAGTAAGACGGAAAATAGGATAGCAGATGAACAAGGAGGCTTTAGGAAAGGTAGGGGGTGTGTGGACCAGGTGTTTACAGTGAAACATATAAGTGAACAGTATTTAGATAAGGCTAAAGAGGTCTTTGTGGCATTTATGGATTTGGAAAAGGCGTATGACAGGGTGGATAGGGGGGCAATGTGGCAGATGTTGCAAGTGTATGGTGTAGGAGGTAGGTTACTGAAAGCAGTGAAGAGTTTTTACGAGGATAGTGAGGCTCAAGTTAGAGTATGTAGGAAAGAGGGAAATTTTTTCCCAGTAAAAGTAGGCCTTAGACAAGGATGTGTGATGTCACCGTGGTTGTTTAATATATTTATAGATGGGGTTGTAAGAGAAGTAAATGCGAGGGTCTTGGCAAGAGGCGTGGAGTTAAAAGATAAAGAATCACACACAAAGTGGGAGTTGTCACAGCTGCTCTTTGCTGATGACACTGTGCTTTTGGGAGATTCTGAAGAGAAGTTGCAGAGATTGGTGGATGAATTTGGTAGGGTGTGCAAAAGAAGAAAATTAAAGGTGAATACAGGAAAGAGTAAGGTTATGAGGATAACAAAAAGATTAGGTGATGAAAGATTGAATATCAGATTGGAGGGAGAGAGTATGGAGGAGGTGAACGTATTCAGATATTTGGGAGTGGACGTGTCAGCAGATGGGTCTATGAAAGATGAGGTGAATCATAGAATTGATGAGGGAAAAAGAGTGAGTGGTGCACTTAGGAGTCTGTGGAGACAAAGAACTTTGTCCTTGGAGGCAAAGAGGGGAATGTATGAGAGTATAGTTTTACCAACGCTCTTATATGGGTGTGAAGCGTGGGTGATGAATGTTGCAGCGAGGAGAAGGCTGGAGGCAGTGGAGATGTCATGTCTGAGGGCAATGTGTGGTGTGAATATAATGCAGAGAATTCGTAGTTTGGAAGTTAGGAGGAGGTGCGGGATTACCAAAACTGTTGTCCAGAGGGCTGAGGAAGGGTTGTTGAGGTGGTTCGGACATGTAGAGAGAATGGAGCGAAACAGAATGACTTCAAGAGTGTATCAGTCTGTAGTGGAAGGAAGGCGGGGTAGGGGTCGGCCTAGGAAGGGTTGGAGGGAGGGGGTAAAGGAGGTTTTGTGTGCGAGGGGCTTGGACTTCCAGCAGGCATGCGTGAGCGTGTTTGATAGGAGTGAATGGAGACAAATGGTTTTTAATACTTGACGTGCTGTTGGAGTGTGAGCAAAGTAACATTTATGAAGGGATTCAGGGAAACTGGCAGGCCGGACTTGAGTCCTGGAGATGGGAAGTACAGTGCCTGCACTCTGAAGGAGGGGTGTTAATGTTGCAGTTTAAAAACTGTAGTGTAAAGCACCCTTCTGGCAAGACAGTGATGGAGTGAATGATGGTGAAAGTTTTTCTTTTTCGGGCCACCCTGCCTTGGTGGGAATCGGCCGGTGTGATAATAAAAAAAAAAAAAATATACCTCAATGCACCACTCACCTTTTTTCCTTCATCAATTCTATGATTAACCTCATCCTTCATAAATCCATCTGCCGACATGTCAACTCCCAAATTTCTGAAAACATTCACTTCTTCCATACTCCTCCTCCCCAATTTGATATCCAATTTTTCTTTATCTAAATCATTTGATACCCTCATCACCTTACTCTTTTCTATGTTCACTTTCAACTTTCTACCTTTACACACACTCCCAAACTCATCCACTAACCTTTGCAATTTTTCTTTAGATCTCCCAAAAGCACAGTATCATCAGCAAAAAGTAACTGTGTCAATTCCCATTTTGTATTTGATTCCCCATAATTTAATCCCACCCCTCTCCCGAACACCCTAGCATTTACTTCTTTTACAACCCCATCTATAAATATATTAAACAACCATGGTGACATTACACATCCCTTTCTAAGACCTACTTTTACCGGGAAGCAGTCTCCCTCTCTTTTACACACCCTAACCTGATCCTCACTATCCTCATAAAAACTCTTTACAACATTTAGTAACTTACCACCTATTCCATATACTTGCAACATCTGCCACATTGCTCCCCTATCCACTCTGTCATATGCCTTTTCTAAATCCATAAATGCAATAAAAACTTCCCTACCTTTATCTAAATACTGTTCACATATATGCTTCAGTGTAAACAAACAAACAAACACACACACACACACACACACACACACACACACACACACACACACACACACACACACACACACACACACACACACACACACACACAGACAGAGAGAGCTAAGGGGAATGTCCTATGAAGAAAGATTAAGGGAAATCGGCCTGACGACACTGGAGGACAGGAGGGTCAGGGGAGACATGATAACGACATATAAAATACTGCGTGGAATAGACAAGGTGGACAAGGACAGGATGTTCCAGGGAGGGGACACAGAAACAAGAGGCCACAATTGGAAGTTGAAGACACAAATGAGTCAGAGAGATAGTAGGAAGTATTTCTTCAGTCATAGAGTTGTAAGGCAGTGGAATAGCCTAGAAAATGACGTAGTGGAGGCAGGAACAATACACAGTTTTAAGACGAGGTTTGATAAAGCTCATGGAGCAGGGAGAGAGAGGGTCTAGTAGCAACCGGTGAAGAGGCGGGGCCAGGAGCTAGGACTCGACCCCTGCAACCACAAATAGGTGAGTACAAATAGGTGAGTACACACACACACACACACACACACACACACACACACACAGATGTATGAATGTGTATATGTGTGTATGTATGTATATGTATGATACACAATGTACAATTGTAAATAACAAAAACATTGGATGTAACAAATGTTTCAGAAGCCTGATGAACAGAACACTTTTTTTTTTATCCAATAACACAGTTGTGTAGCTTGTAGGGTTCCTGACTTTCTGGCAGTTTTCCTTGTCCTCAGGGTCACAGAGGTTTTCATACCAGTCTTTGGCAGTTCATGTAATCCAAGCCTGCTTGCTGAGCCGGTAATTAAGTGGAGACTCTAACTCCCTTAAACACACATGGACAAGTAATTATGACATTGACAAGTAGTGTAATTTGCACTTTTGTGTGCCAGCTTCACTAGCCCACATTTAAACTCTGTGGGTTCCTTCATCTCGGATATAGATTTCTCTGTACTGTAAGAAACATGTGTGTCAATGGCTGGAAAGTATTGACAAAAAGACTGAAAAACAGAAGAACTTTCATTTATAGAGGTAAACAACATTTCGTTTCTAAACTAGATAAATTTATGGCACCCATCTCCCGTATAAAGATGTGTTGTCTGCATTGCATAAATCCAGTGCAAGTTTTTTGCATTACACAGCACATTCTTCATCTTTATTTAACTTGGTTTTCCATCACCTGCATTACTTTCTGCACTTGTCATTTTTTTTAACATATTTTATATGACTAATTTACCCTACTGCAATCACCAGCTGGTACTAGAGGTGTAGAATTAAAATCCTGATCAGGCATTACTGAAATGTATGCAAAATTATCTTGAAAATGTAGATTTCAGATCAAGAGGATGTTGACTGGATGATAATTTTTATGGTTATAGGTGCATGGGTAGGAAGCAGTGAATTTTAATGTTACGGTAGTTTCTAAGGCATCAGATAAATAAGGTTTGACTTCTCTGTTCATAAGAGGCATTTTGAACCTTAATATTATCTTCATTTCCAACTATTTACTTTACCATCTCTCACATAAATGGCAAAACTATGCATATAAGGCATTACAGCGACAGCTGACAGTACTAGTAAGTGTCATATTTTGTTTACTAATTTCTATAATGGTGTTTTTTAAATATTAATTAGTTAGCTGGTTTAAAGAGATCAGCATTTATTTGTTGAGGACTTATACAGGATGGTGCCCAGAAGACCAACTTCTTACATAGTACATGTAATACTTTTTGTTTATTAGAATCTTATGTTTTTAGGAACTGTTGAAATGCATTATGTTCATTGTATTTTTTTTTCTAATGCCCTCCATTAAAGTCTAATTTTTAGTTGAAATAAATTCAAATTAGATTATAACATTTGTTGCTTAACAATCTTTTTATTTTTCAATATTAACTGTTAAGATTATTTTGTTAAATTAATTACACCTGAGACTTTAAGTGGATGACAACTTTTTAAATGTTGTAGCCAAGTTTTTGTGTAATGCTTCTTTGAACTAATTGTTACACTATATGTACCACCTTATAACAGATGAACAGCAAGTGAACCCACCCTCACTCCGGGACACAATTGCGCCAAGTGAGTCTGATGCCACCCTAGTACCTGGCTCTGACTTTCCACCCTCACCTTGTGTGCTGCTTACCCTTTTCCTTAAACTGTTAAATGTGCTTTTGTGTAAAATAGTTTTTATTTTTTTAAATTTCCTGCTGCTCAACCTGGCACATCTCGAGCACTCTTCCAAACCCAAAGCAGCCTATGTACAGTTAACATTTATTTTACTTATCCTGCACATGTACCTTAACACTTAGACTTACAAATTGTTGAGGTTAACCACCTAAAGAAAGCATTAACCACTCAAGATCTGGCTACCTCTTCACAGTCTTGTCATTGTTAACAGTTCACTTTCAATCCCTTTGATAACACTAACTTCCTGTAAATATAATACTATAATATTCTCAATTTTCACAGGTAATCCCTTATGTTTGTTGTAAATATTTAACAAAAATGGAAACTGATTACAGTACATCTAATTTAACTTAATAGTGACTTGAGGCTCATGAATGGCTGACTTATAAAATTTTACAGACATGGAACAGTTTCGTAGATGAACAACCTTGTCTCGTCTCGTGCTTTTGTTCGGTAGAGATAAATTAAAATTCTTCATATATCTCTAACTAAAAGCCTGAAAGAAAAGAAATTAAATTTCCATTTATCTAATATTTTCTAAATTAAACAAGATTAATCAAGTCTATTATCCCATGCATTTGTATAATGCTAATACAGTATGTAGGTTTTTATAGCAAAGCCTTTATATTACTGCAGCGAACACATCTCTCCTTTAATCATATACTTACCTATTCAGGAACTGTGTAAAATCTCTTTTAGCCTTCCTATTTCATTCTACCTTGATTCACCTTCCTAACAACTAGCATATACAAGTACAGTGGTACCTCTAGTTTTGAACGGCTCCCAACTTGAACAATTATGTAAGTGTATTTTTGTGAGTGCTTTTGTAAGTGTATTTTTGGAGGTCTGAAATGGACTAATTTAATTTACATTATTCTTTATGGGAACAAATTCGTTCAGTATCAGCACTCGAACAGCCTTCTGGAACGAATTAAGTTTATAACTCAAGTTTACCACTGTATATTATTCTGATTCTTTTTTTTTTTTTTTTTTTTTTTTTTTTTTTTTTTTTTTCATTCTTCTTTGCTAGCCTCTCTGACTCTCTACTATTAGTTTTAATCTCTTGATCTGTTGTAATTTAACCCACATTGTTCTTGAAAGTTTGGGTGAATAATAACTTTATTTATTTTTTTTATTTTTTTTTTTTTTTTTTTTTTCAACAAGTCGGCCGTCTCCCACCGAGGCAGGGTGACCCAAAAAAGAAAGAAAATCCCCAAAAAGAAAATACTTTCATCATCATTCAACACTTTCACCACACTCGCACATTATCACTGTTTTTGCAGAGGTGCTCAGAATACAACAGTCTAGAAGCATAAACATATAAAGATACACAACATATCCCTCCAAACTGCCAATATCCCAAACCCCTCCTTTAAAGTGCAGGCATTGTACTTCCCATTTCCAGGACTCAAGTCCGACTATATGAAAATAACCGGTTTCCCTGAATCCCTTCACTAAATATTACCCTGCTCACACTCCAACAGATCGTCAGGTCCCAAGTACCATTCGTCTCCATTCACTCCTATCTAACACGCTCACGCACGCTTGCTGGAAGTCCAAGCCCCTTACCCACAAAACCTCCTTTACCCCCTCTCTCCAACCCTTTCGAGGACGACCCCTACCCCGCCTTCCTTCCCCTATAGATTTATATGCTTTCCATGTCATTCTACTGTGATCCATTCTCTCTAAATGACCAAACCACCTCAACAACCCCTCTTCTGCCCTCTGACTAATACTTTTATTAACTCCACACCTTCTCCTAATTTCCACACTCCGAATTTTCTGCATAACATTTACACCACACATTGCCCTTAAACAGGACATCTCCGCTGCCTCCAACCGTCTCCTCGCTGCTGCATTTACCACCCAAGCTTCACACCCATATAAGAGTGTTGGTACTACTATACTTTCATACATTCCCTTCTTTGCCTCCATAGATAACGTTTTTTGACTCCACATATACCTCAACGCACCACTCACCTTTTTTCCCTCATCAATTCTATGATTAACCTCATCCTTCATAAATCCATCCGCCGACACGTCAACTCCCAAGTATCTGAAAACATTCACTTCTTCCATACTCCTCCTCCCCAATTTGATATCCAATTTTTCTTTATCTAAATCATTTGACACCCTCATCACCTTACTCTTTTCTATGTTCACTTTCAACTTTCTACCTTTACACACATTCCCAAACTCATCCACTAACCTTTGCAATTTTTCTTTAGAATCTCCCATAAGCACAGTATCATCAGCAAAAAGTAACTGTGTCAATTCCCATTTTGAATTTGATTCCCCATAATTTAATCCCACCCCTCTCCCAAACACCCTAGCATTTACTTCCTTTACAACCCCATCTATAAATATATTAAACAACCATGGTGACATTACACATCCCTGTCTAAGACCTACTTTTACCGGGAAGTAGTCTCCCTCTCTTCTACACACCCTAACCTGAGCCTCACTATCCTCATAAAAACTCTTTACAGCATTTAATAACTTACCACCTATTCCATATACTTGCAACATCTGCCACATTGCTCCTCTATCCACTCTATCATATGCCTTTTCTAAATCCATAAATGCAATAAAAACTTCCCTATCTTTATCTAAATACTGTTCACATATATGCTTCAATGTAAACACCTGATCTACACATCCCCTACCCACTCTAAAACCTCCTTGCTCATCCGCAATCCTACATTCTGTCTTACCTCTAATTCTTTCAATTATAACCCTACCGTACACTTTTCCTGGTATACTCAGTAAGCTTATTCCTCTATAATTTTTACAGTCTCTTTTGTCCCCTTTCCCTTTATATAAAGGGACTATACATGCTCTCTGCCAATCCCTAGGTACCTTCCCCTCTTTCATACATTTATTAAACAAAAGTACCAACCACTCCAACACTATATCCCCCCCTGCTTTTAACATTTCTGTCATGATCCCATCAGTTCCAGCTGCTTTACCCCCTTTCATTTTACGTAATGCCTCACGTACCTCCCCCACACTTACATTCTGCTCTTCTTCACTCCTAAAAGATGGTATACCTCCCTGACCAGTGCATGAAATTACTGCCTCTCTTTCTTCCTTAACATTTAAAAGTTCCTCAAAATATTCTCGCCATCTTCCCAATACCTCCATCTCCCCATCTACTAACTCCCCTACTCTGTTTTTAACTGACAAATCCATATTTTCCCTAGGCTTTCTTAACTTGTTTAACTCACTCCAAAATTTTTTCTTATTTTCATTAAAATTTCTTGACAGTGCCTCTCCCACTCTATCATCTGCTCTCCTTTTGCACTCTCTCACCACTCTCTTTACCTTTCTTTTACTCTCCATATACTCTGCTCTTCTTATAACACTTCTGCTTTGTAAAAACCTCTCATAAGCTACCTTTTTCTCTTTTATCACACCCTTTACTTCATCATTCCACCAATCACTCCTCTTTCCTCCTGCCCCCACCCTCCTATAACCACAAACTTCTGCCCCACATTCTAATACTGCATTTTTAAAACTATTCCAACCCTCTTCAACCCCCCCACTACTCATCTTTGCACTAGCCCACCTTTCTGCCAATAGTCGCTTATATCTCACCCGAACTTCCTCCTCCCTTAGTTTATACACTTTCACCTCCCTCTTACTTGTTGTTGCCACCTTCCTCTTTTCCCATCTACCTCTTACTCTAACTGTAGCTACAACTAAATAATGATCCGATATATCAGTTGCCCCTCTATAAACATGTACATCCTGGAGCCTACTCATCAACCTTTTATCCACCAATACATAATCTAATAAACTACTTTCATTACGTGCTACATCATACCTTGTATATTTATTTATCCTCTTTTTCATAAAATATGTATTACTTATTACCAAATTTCTTTCTACACATAGCTCAATTAAAGGCTCCCCATTTACATTTACCCCTGGCACCCCAAATTTACCTACTACTCCCTCCATAACATTTTTACCCACTTTAGCATTAAAATCCCCAACCACCATTACTCTCACACTTGATTCAAAACTCCCCACGCATTCACTCAACATTTCCCAAAATCTCTCTCTCTCCTCTACACTTCTCTCTTCTCCAGGTGCATACACGCTTATTATAACCCACTTTTCACATCCAATCTTTATTTTACTCCACATAATCCTTGAATTAATACATTTATAGTCCCTCTTTTCCTGCCATAGCTTATCCTTCAACATTATTGCTACTCCTTCTTTAGCTCTAACTCTATTTGAAACCCCTGACCTAATCCCATTTATTCCTCTCCACTGAAACTCTCCCACCCCCTTCAGCTTTGTTTCACTTAAAGCCAGAACATCCAGCTTCTTCTCATTCATAACATCCACAATCATCTCTTTCTTATCATCTGCACAACATCCACGCACATTCAGACTTCCCACTTTGACAATTTTCTTCTTCTTATTCTTTTTAGTAATCTTTACAGGAAAAGGGGTTACTAGCCCATTGTTCCCGGCATTTTAGTTGACTTTTACAACACGCATGGCTTACGGAGGAAAGATTCTTATTCCACTTCCCCATGGATATAAAAGGAAAATTAATAAGACCAAGAACTATTAAGATAAAATCAAAGAAAACTCAGATGAGTGTGTATAAATAAATGTGTACATGTATGTGTAGTGTGACCTAAGTGTAAGTAGAAGTAGCAAGACATGCCTGTAATCTTGCATATTTATGAGACAGACAAAAGACATCAGCAATCCTACCATCATGTAAAACAATCACAGGCTTCGTTTTACACTCACTTGGCAGGACGGTAGTACCTCCCTGGGTGGTTGCTGTCTACCAACCTACTACTATTTTATTTATTTATTTAGTAATTTAAGCATACAAACAGAGGTACAAAAAATACAGGTAAGAGCAGTATGCCAAAGCCACTTATATGCATAGCATTACGGGCTGGCTTAAAATTAACTTAAGATTAACTAAGCAATGATGAAATCAGTGATAAAACATTATTGTAAACAGATAACTATAAAGCACAAATGAGTATTACAAAGACAGGTCATATGGTTGCTTGCATTGCTGTACATTCAGTCGAATGGAGTATTCTGTTAGGTAGTGTATTTAAAAAAATAATAAAGTTAGATTGGGTCCTAGGTTTAACATTTGTGTGATATAATTGTGAGCAACATATAGGATATACAATTTATATGGTTCAGTTATTCAGTATTTATTTGGTTTTGAGTGAGTAAGTGATCTTTGAGAAGAGACTTGAATTTATAAACAGGTAGTGTTTCTTTTATATTTACAGGTAATGAATTCCAGATTTTAGGGCCTTTTATGTGCATTGAGTTTTTTGCATTGAGGAACATCAAAGAGTGATCTGTGCCTTGTGTTATGGTCATGTGTTCTGTTGAGGTTGGCAAGGAGATGTTTGAGGGGAGGGTTAATATCAGAGTTAAGTGTTCTATGTATGTAATAGGTGCAATAGTAAGTATGGATGTTTTGTATGGTGAGTAGGTTGAGTGTTTTGAATATTGGTGGAGTGTGTTGCCTGTAGTGAGAATTTATCATTCTAACTGCAGCCTTTTGTTGGGTAATTAGTGGTCTGATATGGTTAATTGTTGTTGAGCCCCATGCACAAATTCCATAGGTGAGATAGGGGTAAATAAGAGAGTGATAAAGGGCCAGGAGGGCTGACTGTGGAACATAGTACCGTATCTTCGATAGTATGCCTACAGTCTTGGAGATTTTCTTAGAAATTTGTTGTATATGTGTATGAAATTTGAGTCTATTATCGAGGTGGATTCCTAGGAATTTTCCCTCTGTTAGCTTTGTGATAGGTGATCCGTTTATTGTTATGTTAAGAGGTACATCTGTAGCTCTGTTACCAAACTGAATGAAGTAGGTTTTGTCAATGTTTAGTGTAAGTTTGTTAGTCCTCCAGTTATTTTTCAGTTAATTTACAAATTGAAAACCATAAACAATGTTAAAGTGCCATTCAAAAATGTTCATTTCTTAGAAAAATATACAATTCTCCAGTTCATATCATAGATTCTTACTGTTTCATGTTTTCCAGTATTCACTTGATTTAAGAAAAAGAAACTGCTTGTTTTATCCTGTATCATCATTGGTTTGTCTTACTGAAAAAAAAAAAGGAGAAACTCAATCAGTACACAACCCTTCATTAAAGTGCAATGGAGAGATTGATCCTTGAACCCGAGATATGCCCTTGCACCTTAGAGGGCCATAAAAATTCTCCATCTGCTGAGTTACAATTATTTTAAATTTTCAGCATATTAATTGAGTTAGAGGAGACAAGGACCATTATTTTTTTACTTGAAGTATCTATATTCTGTATATTTAAGTATATTTAACCTTTTCAAGTTTTGTGCTTCTAAGACAATTATCTGCCTTAAAACTATCAAAATTTGTTTTCTGCCTTATATGGATTAGAAATATTTGTGTAGTGATAATTGATCTTTTTTATAATTCATTTTACATTACACAAGAGCCTACTCTGGAGTCTGACATGTTTTTCACAAAATTCACAGTATAATTACAAGACTAAATTTCCAGTTTTTATTCTTGTTTTTCATTCCTATTAATTTTTTTTTTTTTTTTTAACAAGTCGGCCATCTCCCACCAAGGCAGGGTGTCCCAAAAAAAAAGAAAATCCCCAAAAAGAAAATACTTTCATCATCATTCAACACTTTCACCTCACTGACACATAATCACTGTTTTTGCAGAGGTGCCCAGAATACAACAGTTCAGAAGTATATACTTATCAAAAATACACAGTATATCCCTCCAAACTGCCAATATCCCAAACCCCTCCTTTAGAGTGCAGGCATTGTACTTCCCATTTCCAGGACTCAAGTAAGGTTATATAAAATAACCAGTTTCCCTGAATCCCTTCACTAAATATTACCCTGCTCTCACTCCAACAGATCGTCAGGTCCCAAATACCATTCGTCTCCATTCACTCCTATCTAACATGTTCACGCACGCTTGCTGGAAATCCAAACCCCTCGCCCACAACACCACCTTTACCCCCTCCCTCCAACCTTTTCGAGGACGACCCCTACCCCGCCTTCCTTCCCCTGCAGATTTATACGCTCTCCATGTCATTCTACTTTGATCCATTCTCTCTAAATGACCAAACCACCTCAACAAACCCTCTTCAGCCCTCTGACTAATACTTTTATTAACTCCACACCTTCTCCTAATTTCCACACTCCGAATTTTCTGCATAATATTTACACCACCCATTGCCCTTAGACAGGACATCTCCACTGGCTCCAACCGCCTCCTTGCTGCAGCATTTACAGCCCAGGCTTCACACCAATATAAGAGTGTTGGTACTACTATACTTTCATACATTCCCTTCTTTGCCTCCATAGATAACATTTTTTGCCTCCACATATACTACCTCAATGCACCACTCACCTTTTTTCCTTCATCAATTCTATGATTAACCTCATCCTTCATAAATCTATCCGCTGACACGTCGACTCCCCAATATCTGAAAACGTTCACTTCTTCCATACTACTCCTCCCCAGTTTGATATCCAATTTTTCTTTATCTAAATCATTTGATACTCTCATCACCTTACTCTTTTCTATGTTCACTTTCAACTTTCTACCTTTACACACACTCCCAAATTCGTCCACTAACCTTTGCAATTTTTCTTTAGAATCTCCCATAATCACAGTATCATCAGCAAAAAGTAACTGTGTCACTTCCCTTTTTGTATTTAATTCCCCATAATTTAATCCCAGTTTATAAAATGTTGATGGCATAGTTTATATTTCAGTCATTAATATTTGACTGAATAGATCAGGGATATATAGCATTCATGCTTCATCTTAACTATTAAGGTGTTGAATTATATTCGACATTAAAAAATACTTACTTGGCAAAAAAAAATCCTGTACATTTTAAATGTAAAAAGAGATATCAGTATTATTGACACAGATATACTCAGGTGGTCATATCTTGAAGATCTTCACTCGGTTTATTCAACCTATCCTAGCACTACTACTAGCAAATGTTAATTAAGCCTTCACAAAATCCCTACACATTAAAGCATTTTCAGACAGATTTTGCTTCTCTGTTAGAGTAGCTGATTAGAAACTTATCAGAGTTGTTCAGATAGGAATTACTGAATAATTTCAGGAGATTAATAAAGAATAGATATGGAGTGCTGAGGGGAGGATGATGGATGGTTAACAAATAGCAGAATTGCTGAAGGAGTGCAAAGAATTAAGAAAATTCAAAATCTGTACTAAAAGGTCATTACTACCATCAGAGATCTGTCAGAAACACATCTGAACTTAATTTAGAAAATAAAGATGGCCAGAGTGGTGAAAAAAAAAATGACAGAAAAAATCAAAGGGACTTAGAATATTTGAAAAGTAATTTTGGCAAACAGAATAGCAATAATGACAAGGATAAAGTGAGAAATATATTTATATGGATCTTGTATACAGTGCTAACATAATTGGCTAATCTATAAGATTTGAGCTTAGAAATGCTGTAAATAAAAAGGAACAGAAATATTAAAACAAACAAAATTTGAGGAAAATGTACCAAGTTGTGTTCAAAAGCTGTATAGAAAAATTAGAATTAAAAAGAGGGAGGGACATGGTAATACAGTGCTACACTGTTGTTACAGGGTAGGTGGTATAGCAGTGCAGTTCATTATTATAGGTGGGTGTGGCTTAGCAGTGCAGTGCTACACTTGCTATTGGGTTGGTGGCATAGCTGTACAGTGCAAAAGCACTAACCCTTTGGCTGTTTTGGTCATGTATATATGTCTTACGAGCCAGTGTGTTTGACGTATATACAGGTACCATCCGACTTACGACCGAGTTCGGTTCCGACAAACCATTCGTAAGGCGAAATGGATGTAAGTCGAACCTTACTACTGAATATCAACATCTCATTTTTGTAATGACTTTATTTTATTGTTTTATTTTGGTATTTAATTTTTTACTTTACTTTTTATGCTGTTAGTACTGTATTTTATACTGTAAGGTTTAGGATAAACACTGTGTACAACACAAACAGTTGTTTATTTCCCAAAAATTTGGCATAGAAAACATGGTTGTAAGTCGAATGGTTGTATGTCGAGCAGGTCATAAGTCGGATGGTAGGTGTATACTCAAAAATTCTAGCAGCTTCAAATAAGGCGAGAGAAAGTTGGTACTCCCACATGTGAGAGAATGGGTCTGTGTGGTCAGTGTGTGCAGTATAAAAAAAATCCTGCAGCACACAGTGCATAATGAGAAAATGGCAAGTTTGAGGTGTATTTTTGTATAATAGTTATTTTTGTATTCTCGTTTTTTTAGTCTCGTTTGATAGATTGGAAGACATATTATGGAAATAGAGATGATTTTGATTGGTTTCACTATAAAAAGGACCTTGAAATGGAGCTCAAAGTAGCAGAAATGTTCGATTTTTACCCGTGTTCTAGAGTAAACAAATGACATCATTGTCCAATAAATGTCCAACTAGCCATTTTAATATGCAGTCACGAATGAGTTGACATTATTTATGCAATTATTACAATAATGCAGTAGTCTGCATAACAGTAAATCTTCTATTTTTTGTTTGAATAAAAATTCAAAATAGAAAGCGAGAGTAATATAATAGTGGCTTGGCGACATGACTGATGAACAGAGAAAATGTTATTTTAGTGTCAGGAATGTCTGCATTGTTCATTCTGGACCCTATTTTGAAATTGGCATCTTTTTTAATTTGCTTGAAATTGGCCAAATTGCGAATTTCTGACCACGTTATTGGGTAGTTGAAATCGATAAATGGGCAGTTTCTTGTACTCAGTTGATAGAAAAAATGGCGTTCTAAAGAGATAGCTATGAGTTTGGTTGATTGGAACAATAGAATTGACCGAAAATGGGGCTCAAAGTGGGCAAAATCGACGATGTGTAAATATCGCCGAGATTGCTAATTTCGCGAGAGCATAATTCTGTAAGTTTTTCATCAAATTTCATACTTTTGGTGTCATTAACATTGGGAAAATTTTCCATATCATTACATAAGATTTCTTTTTTTTTTTTTTCTCCAAATATTTTGTGACACAGACACTCTAGGATTGGGAGTTGCAACAGTCAAAGGGCTAATAAGAGGTAGGCATAGCAATACAGTGGGGGGGCATAGTGATGCAGCATTGATACATTCTCCCAGCATTGATATGGGAGGATGCATAGCAATGTAGTGCAACATCATTGATATGGGAGGAGGAAGAGGCATTTCAGTAGTGTTATATCATTACAGTACAGCATTATGTGTACTCATGTTATGTAAGTCTCTATTTTGGTTCTCGAGAAGAATCTAAGTTTTCATTTTCTGTGGTATTAGCAAATTCCAGTTACTTCATTTAATTTCTGTAATATTGTCATTTTCTGAAATGCCCTATTTGAAGTTCAGCCATTAACCTTACCAGCGCTGGAACTGGCCATCAGCCCTACCAGTGCGGATTCAAGGTTTTTTCCTTAAAGGTGATGTTGCTTGCAGGAGAGTTTGCTACCATCTTTGGATGAGCATACACCTTCCCTAGCATTTATCTCATTTCTAAGAGTTCCGAATAATTACTCCCTTCAAGGGAGGATTTCCTTCATTCTCATGAATGGCGCTCTTCCCTTCCCTTCCCTCTTTCTCACCTGTAAACTTTCTCTCTACTGTTCCATTGCCCTGCTCTCCGATTCCCTCTCCTCTCCACATACCCTCCTCTCCTATTCCCTCCTTTTCTATCCTATTTCTTCCATCTCCCATTTCTTCTTTCCCTTTCCCATTTCATCCTTTTTCTTTCCCATTCATTCCCTTTATATTCTCTCTCCTCTCCCATTGTATCGAACAAAAAGACTTAATATATATGCTTTCTTCACCCTCATCTGTGTTGTGATGAGGTTGATGAACATCCAGGCATGTGGAGTGGGAGGGAAGGGTGTTGTGAGGGTAGCACTTGCCCATGTTGCAGTATCAACATTGAACATGTACGAGTCAGGGCTTCCACTCATCCCTGCACCCAAAATAATAATTAACTCTAATTCTTCACCAATCTCTAACTAAATGGGAGCCCACTTAATAAAACACCAGATTTTTTTTTTTTTGAAAATACAGGAGTAATTTGTATAAATATTTGCATCAATGGATCAGTATTCATAAAAATTTATTTGGTTTGAGTGTCCTGTTTGCAAGCACAAAGCATTGTAACAGGTACAGAATATTTAAGGTAATGGAGAAAACACAACTCTTATTCTAGTTAAACTTTGTTAATAACATCGAGTGTTTAGCTTACATACAGAGTATAAAATATTGGAAATACAGTGGACCCTTGGTTATTGGCCGTAATTCGTTCCAGAAGGTCGGCCTAAAACCAAAATGGCCTAAAACCGAAATAATATTTCCCATAAGAATTAATGTAAATACAGTTAATCCGTTCCATACACCCAAAAACATTAACAAAAAATACATTTTTTTAAAGATTAATTATATTTTTACATACATAAAGCAATGAGAACAAAATAAAATAAATGAACATTTAAATCACTATTACATACCTTTACTGAAGACTCTTCTTGGCTTATGGAAGACAGGGAGGATGAGAGGGGGAGGACTGATTATGGTTTGGAAGGGGAATCCCCTTCCATAAGGACTTTAGGTATCAAAGCCCTCTCTGGGGTTACTTTCCTCCCTGCCTGCTACACTCCCTGCATGCCTGCTACACTCACTGCCTTCCTCCTACATTCCCTGCTACACACTGCCTCCATACTACACACTTTGCCTGCCTGCTACACTCCCTCCATGCTACACTCTTTGCCTGCCTGCTACACTCCCTGCATGCCTGCTACACTCCCTGCCTTCCTCCTACACTCCCTGTTACACCCTACCTCCCTACTACACTCCCTCCCTCCATGCTACACCCTGCCTCCCTCCATGCTACACCCTGCCTCCCTCCATGCTACACTCCCTCCCTCCATGCTACACTCCCTGCTACACCCTGCTACATTCCCTCCCTTCATGCTACACTCCCTCCCTTCATGCTACACTCCCTGCCTGCCTGCTACACTCCCTGCCTCCCTTCCACACTCCCTGTTTCCCTGCTACACTCCCTGCCTCCCTACTGTACTCCCTGCTTCCCTGCTACACTCCCTCCCTCCATGCTACATTCCCTGCATGCCTGCTACACACCCTGCTTTCCTCCTACACTTCCTGCTACACACTCTGCTTTCCTCCTACACTTCCTGCTACACCCTGCCTCCCTACTACACTCCCTGCCTCCCTTTCACACTCCCTGTTTCCCTGCTACACTCCCTGCCTCCTTTCCACACTCCCTGTTTCCCTGCTACACTCCCTGCCTCCTTTCCACACTCCCTGTTTCCCTGCTACACTCCCTGCCTCCCTGCTAAACACTCTCCCTCCATGCTACGCTTCCTGCTACACTCCCTGCCTTCCTTCCACATTCCCTGCCTCTCTTCCGCAGCATGTGTGTAAAGAACCTAGGATAACCCAAAAAAGTCAGACAGTGACTTATTTCCATTGGGGTCCTGCCTTCCTGCTACACTCCCTGCCTGCCTGCTAAACTCCCTTTCGCAACATTAGCTTCCTTGATGTTTGGATGAATGAGCAGAAGTGTCCTCACTCACCCAGAGACACAGCCAGACTGACTCATGAATGCTCGAGCAGCAGGTGGGCAGGCGGGTGGACGTATACAATAACGGCCGATAAGCAAAATAACGGCTGATAATCGGAAGCCGAAAAACTGTCCGATAACCGAGTTGGCCGATAAGTGGAATGGCCGATAATAGAGGGTCCACTGTATAAAAAATAATTGCTAATTTTATTTAATAATATATTTAATTACTTGTATCTAGCAACTTGCAATAATATTATTCATTATTGACTGAGATACAAACGGTTCGTTACCTCCATTACTGAATTATCAGGTTCATTGATGTTACTAATCAACATTAATTTTTACTAGCAAATAATGAAATATTGACATTAAAACCTTTGTTAGGTATTGAACATGTTGTTTGAGCCTATCCTGACTAGCAAGTGGTTACCTATCTGTAGCTATAGGAGCAGAGTTAAGCTCATGGTGTCTTATCTTGGGTATTTAATTTGTCATGTAATTTTAAGTTTCCAGTGGTTGTAGCAGTTAATACTTCCTCTTGTAACTCTACCAATTCTTCTACCACTTTCTAGTTTCTCTTTGGCACCTCTACTTTCTTAGTTTGAATAGCCTCTTGGTCTCCTTGATGATGGTACTAGGAAATCTTTATCAGTTAAATTAGTCACTGAAAGCACATCTAAATCATTCTGCTTTTCTTCATAACTACTTTTATCTTATAGTTCTGGTAGCCATTGTAAACCTTGTCTCTGAAATTTTTTCTGTTTTGTCCACATGTTTTTTCTGATTTACACACCAGATCCTCATTTCATTTTCATATTTTGGTCATAGTATATGCATTGAACAATTTTCTTAGCATTTCCACATTTCTATATAGTATATAGAGATAAGGATGTTTATTTTACTAGAATACCACGAGGTTACATTGAATGGTTTTACAATTTGTATGCTTACAGGTTGGTCACAGTTTTAGAAAAACATTGTATTACATATTCTAACTAAAGCCCATTATTATGCAAGGCATTTTGGGCAGACTAATTTCTAGACCTTAAAAATTTCTTATACTAGTTCTAGCACTTAAAATTAAGCTTTGTGTGATGAATCAGGATGAATATTTTTATGCATAATGTAGAACTTGAGAATTGCTTAAAATACTAGGAATATAGTTTAACTGAGTAGGTATTATAATAATCAGGAGTAAGGTTAGTCTGAAGGAGAATTGTGACACAATGGTTTCTTTAAGTATTTAATAGTTTACCAGATTACCTGGAGTTTACCTGGAGAGAGTTCCGGGGATCAACGCCCCCGCGGCCCGGTCTGTGACCAGGCCTTCTGGTGGATCAGAGCCTGATCAACCAGGTTGTTGCTGCTGGTTGCATACAAACCAACGTACGAGCCACAGCCCGGCTGGTCAGGAACCGACTTTAGGTGCTTGTCCAGTGCCAGCTTGAAGACTGCCAGGGGTCTATTGGTAATCCCCCTTATGTATGCTGGGAGGCAGTTGAACAGTCTCGGGCCCCTGACACTTATTGTATGGTCTCTTAACGTGCTAGTGACACCCCTGCTTTTCATTGGGGGGATGTTGCATCGTCTGCCAAGTCTTTTGCTTTCGTAGTGAGTGATTTTCGTGTGCAAGTTAGGTACTAGTCCCTCTAGGATTTTCCAGGTGTATATAATCATGTATCTCTCCCGCCTGCGTTCCAGCGAATACAGGTTTAGGAACCTCAAGCGCTCCCAGTAATTGAGGTGTTTTATCTCCGTTATGCGCGCCGTGAAGGTTCTCTGTACATTTTCTAGGTCAGCAATTTCACCTGCCTTGAAAGGTGCTGTTAGTGTGCAGCAATATTCCAGCCTAGATAGAACAAGTGACCTGAAGAGCATCATCATGGGCTTGGCCTCCCTAGTTTTGAAGGTTCTCATTATCCATCCTGTCATTTTTCTAGCAGATGAGATTGATACAATGTTATGGTCCTTGAAGGTGAGATCCTCCGACATGATCACTCCCAGGTCTTTGACGTTGGTGTTTCGCTCTATTTTGTGGCCAGAATTTGTTTTGTACTCTGATGAAGATTTAATTTCCTCGTGTTTACCATATCTGCGTAATTGAAATTTCTCATTGTTGAACTTCATATTGTTTTCTGCAGCCCACTGAAAGATTCGGTTGATGTCCGCCTGGAGCCTTGCAGTGTCTGCAATGGAGGACACTGTCATGCAGATTCGGATGTCATCTGCAAAGGAAGACACGGTGCTGTGGCTGAAATCCTTGTCTATGTCGGATATGAGGATGAGGAACAAGATGGGAGCGAGTACTGTGCCTTGTGGAACAGAGCTTTTCACCGTAGCTGCCTTGGACTTTACTCTGTTGACGACTACTCTCTGTGTTCTCTTAGTGAGGAAATTATAGATCCATCGACCGACTTTTCCTGTTATTCCTTTAGCACGCATTTTGTGCGCTATTACGCCATGGTCACACTTGTCGAAGGCTTTTGCAAAGTCTGTATATATTACATCTGCATTCTTTTTGTCTTCTAGTGCATCTAGGACCTTGTCGTAGTGATCCAATAGTTGAGACAGACAGGAGCGGCCTGTTCTAAACCCATGTTGCCCTGGGTTGTGTAACTGATGGGTTTCTAGATGGGTGGTGATCTTGCTTCTTAGGACCCTTTTAAAGATTTTTATGATATGGGATGTTAGTGCTATCGGTCTGTAGTTCTTTGCTGTTGCTTTATTGCCTCCTTTGTGGAGTGGGGCTATGTCTGTTGTTTTTAGTAACTGTGGGACGACCCCCGTGTCCATGCTCCCTCTCCATAGGGTGGAAAAGGCTCGTGATAGGGGCTTCTTGCAGTTCTTGATGAACACGGAGTTCCATGAGTCTGGCCCTGGGGCAGAGTGCATGGGCATGTCATTTATCGCCTGTTCGAAGTCATTTGGCATCAGGATAACATCGGATAGGCTTGTGTTAACCAAATTCTGTGGCTCTCTCATAAAAAATTCATTTTGATCTTCGACTTTCAGTCTGGTTAGCGGCTTGCTAAAAACTGAGTCATATTGGGACTTGAGTAGCTCACTCATTTCCTTGCTGTCATCTGTGTAGGACCCATCTTGTTTAAGTAGCGGCCCAATACTGGACGTTGTTCTCGACTTTGATTTGGCATAGGAGAAGAAATACTTTGGGTTTCTTTCGATTTCATTTATGGCTTTTAGTTCTTCCCGCGATTCCTGACTCCTATAAGATTCCTTTAGCTTAAGTTCGATGCTTGCTATTTCTCTGACCAGTGTCTCCCTACGCATTTCAGATATATTGACCTCTTTTAGTCGCTCTGTTATTCTTTTCCGTCGCCTGTAAAGGGAGTGCCTGTCTCTTTCTATTTTACATCTACTCCTCCTTTTTCTTAGAGGAATAAGCCTTGTGCATACATTGAGTGCCACCAAGTTAATCTGTTCTAGGCATAAGTTGGGATCTGTGTTGCTTAGTATATCTTCCCAGCTTATATCGGTTAGGACTTGGTTTACTTGGTCCCACTTTATGTTTTTGTTATTGAAGTTGAATTTGGTGAATGCTCCCTCATGACTAATCTCATTATGTCGGTCTGGGGCTCCACGCATACATGTCTGAACCTCAATTATGTTGTGATCTGAGTATATTGTTTTTGATATGGTGACATTTCTTATCAGATCATCATTGTTAGTGAAGATGAGGTCTAGTGTATTCTCCAGTCTAGTAGGCTCTATTATTTGCTGGTTTAAATTGAATTTTGTGCAGAGATTTAAAAGCTCGTGTGAGTGTGAGTTTTCATCAGAGCTACCTCCTGGTGTTATTACTGCAACAATATTATTTGCTATATTCCTCCATTTTAGGTGCCTTAAGTTGAAATCCCCCAGGAGCAAGATGTTGGGTGCAGGAGCTGGAAGATTTTACAGACAGTGGTCAATTTTTAACAGCTGTTCCTGGAATTGCTGGGATGTTGCATCTGGAGGCTTGTAGACTACCACAATGACTAGGTTTTGGTTCTCGACCTTTACTGCTAAAACTTCCACTACATCATTTGAGGCATTAAGTGACTCTGCAATGTACAGGCCAACCCCCCCCTTTTGCCTGTTCACTCTGTCACATCTGTATAGGTTGTAACCTGGGATCCATATTTCGATGTCTAAGTGATCCTTTATGTGGGTCTCAGTGAAAGCCGCGAACATTGCCTTTCCCTCTGCAGGTAGTCCACGGATGAAAGGTATTTTGTTGTTTGCTGCTGGCTTTAGACCCTGTATATTTGCAAAGAAGAATGCCATCGGACTGGTGGTATTGTTGGTACTGGGGGGGATTTTTTTTCCGGCATTAGTATCTGTATCTGTTGGTTTGGAGTGGAGGCCATCGACTGTGGTTCCACTCCAGGAATGACTGGATTTGGTGTACGATTTCTGCCATTTCCTGCCAGTTTTTTTTCCTTCCTGGCACTAAAAAACCTCTCCCTCTTGAGTGGCTGTGGCTACCCAGGTTTTCCCATGGCCTGGATGTTTTGTATCTTTTTGTCCCCTTTAGATGGTGTGCCTGGCAATTTAATTTATAGCACAGTCTTTCCTGTACTGAAGAGGTACACATTTCAGGGTGAAAAAGCTTACAGGAAGGGAGTTTGCATTTTTCTGTTGTCATATGGGCACTGCATTTTCTAGGGTGGTCATAGTTGCACGTCCCGTCTGTTTTTCCAGATTTCCCATGCCTGCAGATACCAAGTGCATAGTATGTGCACAGGCTTGGTTTCTGTTTGCCTTGGGTTTCTGTGACTGTATTCCCTGTTGGTGCATGTTTCCCTGTCTTATTCCTATCCTCCCTAGCACCAACAATGGAGCTCCCACCAGTTGTTTTTGGTAATATATCCTCACTATTGCTAGTGGAGTCCTCTTGTTTGCTATTTCCTGTGGTATTTCTAGTTTGCAATATTGGTTTTATCTTATCTTTGACTACACTTGTTTCCCCACTACGGCTCCTGTCCCCTATGAGGTCATTTATATGTATTCCTTCCTGCGTAAAATTCCCGACTACCTGAACAAAATCTCCAGCTTCACCATTACTGTCTCCCAGGACAGCACCTCCTGCTTCACCATTACTGTCTCCCAGGACAGCACCTCCAGCTTCACCATTACTGTCTCCCAGGACAGCACCAGTGTAGCATACTAGTTTTTTTTATTTATGTTTTCGATAAATTATCTTTATTAGCACATCTGTAAGGAATAACCATGTTGTTAGTATTAATAGTTTCCTTTAATAGTTTATGGTGTTTCGTAGGCATCTTTTTTAAAGCGTGTTTTTTTTTTAGCTATGTTGGTCTTTTCATTGACTTCATCTTGTTTTATTGATTCTTCACTTGTTGACCACCTTTTCACGACTAGTCCTCCATTGTTTTTATTTAGATGAGCATCTACTGTACTGTGTATTAAAATCTTCTTTCAACAAACTGGCCATATCCCACCAAAGCAGGGTGGCTCAAAAAGAAAAACAAGAGCTTCTCTTTTTAACTTTAGTAATGTATACAGGAGAAGGGGTTACTAGCCCCTTGCTCCCGGCATTTTAGTCGCCTCTTATGACACGCATGGCTTACGGAGGAAGAATTCTGTTTCACTTCCCCATATAGATAAGCAAAAATAAATGAGAAGAACTGGTAAGAGAAGAAAACCCAGAGGGGTGTGTATATATATGCTTGTACATGCATGTGTAGTCTGACCTAAGTGTAAGTAGAAGTAGCAAGACGTACCTGAAATCTTGCATATTTATGAAACAGAAAAAAGACACCAGCAATCCTACCATCATGTAAAACAATTACAGGCTTTTGTTTTACTCACCTTGCAGGACGGTAGTACCTCCCTGGGTGGTTGCTGTCCTGTAGGTGCTTTAACTTTTGGGCTGTACAAACTATATTAATATTTTGCATCTAAATGTATTGATAAGGTATATTGAAGTGTTATAGACACGTACAAGATTTAATGAGAAACTGATACACAGAGTATTAATAAAACTACCTCATGGGATGCAAGTTTATATGCAAGTTTAAATTACAGTATACTGTAACACTCATGTAAATATGTATAGCAGAATTGGTGGGTAAATACTGTACTGTAATTAATACATGTATTTAAGGCCTCTCAACTACTTGATGGTCATAGAAGCTGCAGTTCACTTAGTGATTAAGAAGTAAGGTTGTTTTAAGCAAGGATAATTTACTCTGAAATAGGGAAGAAAAGAAATTTTGTATATACTATACACCTGGGGATACACCTTTACATTACAATTTTCTTTTCAGATTTTGCTCAATAGTGATAGCAAAAAAATTTTTTTAGTGAAATAATTAACATGCAATCTTTATTTGCTCCCTCATTTTAATAATTTAAAACTTTGTAGCATTTTACAGTTTTTCTAAACAAAAGTAACAGTTTGGGCTTTCATTTGTCCCTTTACTTATCCATACTAACATTGTGGCTCTTCTGTTTACCTGTGTGCCACGCCCCACCAGCCCCTGCCCACTACCTCTACCTGTTACACGCTCAACGTAAGTAGTGTGTAGTGCTGCCAACCCAATACTCTCCTATCATGTGTAATTAGTAAATAGACCTCCCAGATCATGATCTCCTTGCAACATGGGTAATATTATCAGAAATTTGTCCAAAGTGCACTAGTTTCATTGTTTTGCATTGAACCTTTTTTTTTTTTATTATTATTATTATTAATTGATTTCATGATGTTTGTGAGAATGGCATTGTGGCTGCTCACAGTGCATAAAATATTTGCAGATTTAATTTTCTGGTTAATTCAGTAGAGATAAATAAAATGCAAGATTTTTATTAGTGATGACTAAAATTCTTTTGTTAAAAAGCATTAAAATGCCATGAAACTTAAAGAAAGGTAAATATATGGTTTCTACATAGCCTTTCATTACATATTAGTGAAAAATTAGTTTTTGATCAGATTTAATCAAGCACTATTAAATACAGTCTCGAAAGCAAATAAACAAAGCTGTACATGTTTATGGGTGGTGGATAAAGGGAATGAATGTACATTATTTAAAAAGAAAATGATTTATCTCACCTTTATCAGAAAATGGTTATTAGTCTCTCGATCAGCTGCACATCATAACATAGTTATGGCCATCAGTTCAAAGTCAGTACATTTAATGTGTTGTAATATCCAATATACTTTTTTTTAATTCTTGTAAGGTATAGGAAGTTGATCCACCGAATGTTAAGCATATGTAGCTTGTATGTTCGATTTCACATTCATGTAATGCGTTTCTGATATTATAAATTTAATAGTTTCCTGTGTCCTCACAAAGACAAAAATTATGGTGTGCATTTGTCTTACACTTAAACTCACACATACATACATAAATGCACATAAACATATATATATATATATATATATATATATATATATATATATATATATATATATATATATATATATATATTTATATATATATATATATATATATATATATATATATATATATATATATATATATATATTATACACACACACACACACACACACACACACACTACATACACACATACATGTATGCATGCATTCATACATGCCTACATATATACATGTACATACATACATATACACACACACACACACATATAATTTATTATGAAATTAATATCTTAAGGCAACAAATATTTGTTTTCTTCCCTTCTCTTCTTTCATTCTTCTTTTCTTCCAATAACTTCTCCTGCCAATCTTCTGCCTTGGATGTTGTTGCACGGTGAGTTTCGTATCGTATGTTATGACTCTGAATATTGGGGTCTTGTTTGATGGCTGAAGCATCCATGCATTGCCTCTTTATTTTAGTATATGTAGTACTTGCTTCGTGCATGCACATATGTACCTCCACTAACCCATTGTTGTTTTGGCTAATTAAGCTTAATAAAAAGTGTATTAGTATCACTTATTGGCAGTGGCACAAATGGTGCAAAATATTTATTTTAGTAATACATGAAGAAGTGTGTCAAGATTGTTAAACTTTTAATCCTACCACCTTGTTTTCCATTGTTTTTGGCCATCTTCCCTTCATTCCTTTCTTCTCCCCTACCCTTTCCTTCCTCTTTACCTTCTACTTTTCCTCTCCTCATCCTTCTCATTCCTCTCCCTATCCTTCTCTTCTTCCTCCTTCTCTTTCATTCCTCTCTCTTCCTTTCCTCATTGTTTCTGCCCTCTCCTTTTTCTCACCCTAAGCAGTGACCTGAGTATCTAAAACAATTTCTACCTGTGAGAAGCAAACCAACAAAATTTTAAGTTTCATGGTTAAAAATTGTGTAAATAACACCAAAACATAGTTTTTAGACTACATCTTGAATATGCTGTCCAGTTTTTGCCCCTAAATTGTATGGAAAATGAAAATAAACTGAAGATGTAGAGAAAACAAAGCTCATACCTTCATTAAGGAGCAAATCAAATGAATGATGCAATGCACTTAATCTAGTTTCCTTTAGAAAACAGAGAGACTGAGACTAACCATGTTCAGTTTTTTTGAACACATGAGGCTATACCAACCAGTACTCAACAGATGTATGTAGCTAGACTATTGTTAGTTCTTCACAATAGATAGCTGCCTCCATGGGGGGACTCCTGCCATTCCTAATTTTCATGTCATTTCCTCTTTTTGACTGATTCCTTTTTCCTTCTCCCTCCTCCCTTCCACCTTCTTCCTCCTCCTTTCTCTCTTCTCCTTCCTCCTCCCTTCCATCTTTTTCCTCCTCCTTTCCCTCTTCTACTTCCTCCTCCCTTCCCTCTTTTCCTTCCTCCTCCCTTCCCTCTTCTCCTTCCTCCTCCCTTCCCTCTTCTCCTTCCTCCTCCCTTCCCTCTTCTCCTTCCTCCTCCCTTCCCTCTTCTCCTTCCTCCTCCCTTCCCTCTTCTCCTTCCTCCTCCCTTCCCTCTTCTCCTTCCTCCTCCCTTCCCTCTTCTCCTTCCTCCTCCCTTCCCTCTTCTCCTTCCTCCTCCCTTCTCTCTTCTCCTTCCTCTTCCCTTTCCTCTTCTTCCTCCTCCCTTCCCTCTTCTTCCTCCTCCCTTCCCTCTTCTCCTTCCTCCTCTCTTTCCTCCTCCTCCTCCTCATCCCTTCCCTCTTTTCCTTCCTCCTCACCCCTCCCTCCCTCCACTTTCGTCTCTCTGTCCTTCCTTTTCTCTCCCTTCCATTCTTTCACCTCTTCTACTTTTACATCTCTGCCTCTAGTCATATTTTTTCTAAGTTGTGGCCAAAAATTAAAAAAAAAATTGTCAGATCAAGATTTAAGACAATTTGGTTGATATGAATGCTTTATACTGCAGTAATGCCCATAGTATATTTCAAAACGAAGAGACAAAGCAATCTAATATACTTAACCTAATGTTCAAACATTATCACTCTGAGGCAATCATGGATAAATTCAGTAACTTGCTAAATGAATTAGCCATTACTGAATGCCCATTTTTCCACCCACAAAAAGGGTCAAGGAGTGGTCCTATACAAAATATAATATTTATAATGAACTGCATAACAGTGCTTGCGAATGAAATTCAATGAAACATACCGCTCCATGTTGGTTGAAACTTTCCACAATGTGAATAGCAAAATTGTACTCAAATTGTGTGCCTCTTAAACAGAGCCAGAAAAGCAACATATTTGTGTATGATGTAGTAGTAGTAATGGGTGATGTTAGTAACCTTAATGTCAGTTGGAATTGTGTATCAGGCAACCAAAAAGTTACAGATGACAATAATTAGTACGTATCTTAAACAGTAGCAACTCTTTACCACAGATTGTCATGACTTCATTGTGCTGTGATAATTGTCGCTTGTTCTGACTTTGGATGGTAACTGTATTCACTGACATGAGGGATGGGGAGAACTGGGAATCTGGTACCATAACATTACCCACTTGAAAATAAAAATGAACTTAGATCCAAATTGATACTACATCAGCAAATTTTGATTGGTCTCAGAATGATTATAAACTATACTGAATTGTTTAATTCTTGTAATGTGTAATGCATTTATAAAATATTAATATTGATAGAGGCATCATACCAAGGAAGGTTGAGTAATAATGAAACCAACTTAGATGAGAAAACAGCAAGTTAAGATTATAGGTCAGAAATGTAAAGCATTCAAGAAATAATTGAAAGGCTCCCAGGAACAAGCTGATGATAAATTATAGCTCAGAAAGAGTAGCTGTGGAAGCAGAGTAATATACCTGGTATACAGTTGAGTTTGGACTAGAATAATGCCAGATGAAGATGAAAATAATCTCTTAGTTCCCAAGGAAAAATTCAAGTAAATTTCATATAATATGACACTGCTTTCAGAAAGACAATCTGAAGTTCCAATACCATGTAACATTTGAAGAGAAGGCCAAGGAGTTAGTTTGGAAATTCATTCCAAAGTGCAATAAATTACATATAGTACTACTTTGTCTTTTTTTCTTTATGTTCATAGATTCTGAGACTTATTTTTTTTTTTTTTTTTATAAAAATTTGTCAACATTGCTTCTACAGTCATTTTAATTTTTCAGCCTTATGTCCTGGATATTCTGTATTGATTCACTTAGTGTTAAGCTTCAGTGCCAGAAACTGTGTATAGATAAAGTTACTATTTCTGTTTCATTGCAGCTTGGAGAGTCAGTCATCTGAACTCTGGCAAGACTGATTGAATGAGTGACAATGAAAGTGTTATCTTTGTTGGGTCACCTTACCTTAGTGGGAGAAGACAGGAGTGTTAAAGTGAATTTGTTTTGGAACTACTGACAGTACTGTACAGTATGATCTTGATTTGTATGGGTGGTGCTTTCCTGGAAAATTACATCCAAGATGAATCTATGCCAATTGAATAGTGTGTAAAGTTGTCTGGTAAAAATAGGTTGACGACTAGTAGTGGGAACATTTTGTATTCTCAGCCCCACATTATTATACGTATACAGTGGAACCTCGACTTAGGAGATATGAGCTGTTGCTTGGTTAATTTTTTGCTCTGAGTTATGAGCCAAAATCCGAGTTACGAGTGAGCTTTCCCCCTCAACCCACAACCCGCACACCTCGCTTGTGCGGGTTGTGTTGTGGACTTTGCGAGGCAGTACGAGCGTAGCACTTCTACTGGTACTGCCTTGCATTAAGCATCAAGAGTGTAGCAATTAAGTTCAGCGATACAGTGTCGCATTAAGATTGTAGCAAGTAGCCTATCTTTTCCAACCTCCACCTCCACCAGTGTATGTACACTTTATAAAACTAGTTTATTTCTTTACATTCTCTATTATGTTTTATACAATATTTCTTATTTATAAATACGTACAGTGTTTCAGTATTTTCCTTATGAAACTAGTGATCTAGTGCAGTTAGCCTCACAAACACACTATTTTCAGAAGGGAAAGAATGGGAAGATATGGTCAGTGTGGGAGTGGGAGGCGCCGCCACTACTTGCCATATTATGGCAGGGTAGGGGTCGGCCTAGGAAAGGTTGGAGGAAGGGAGTAAAGGAGGCTTTGTGTGTGAGGGGCTTGGACTTCCAGCAAGTGTGCGTGAGCGTGTTAGACAGGAGCAAATGGAGACAAATGATTTTTAGGACTTGATGTGTTGTTGGAGTATAAGCAAGGTAACATTTATGAAGGGATTCAGGGAAAGTGGTAGGCTGGACTTGAGTCCTGGAGTTGGGAAGTACAGTGTCTGAACTCTGAAGGAAGGGTGTTAATGTTGCAGTTTTATAACTGTAGTGTAGGCATGCCTCTGGCAAGACAGTGATGGAGTGAATGATGATGAAAGTGTTTCTTTTTTGGGCCACCCTGCCTTGGTGGGAAACAGCCGATGTGTTAACCCTTTCAGGGTTGGTGCCATACTAGTACGGCTTGCACCCTCTTCAAGGGGGGCTCCTTGGCGTGGTGAAGAGGCTCTTGGTCTGAGGAATTAGCCCTGTCGGTCTTCTTCCTCAGACCGAACCTAATTACCCCCCATTCTCCCCTCCCCTATCCCATCCTCCCCATCCTCCCCTTTTTCCATTCCTCCTCCTCCTCCTCACCCCTCCCTTTTGCCCTTCCTCTTTTTAGCCTTCGTGATTTCTCCCACAGGCGCGCTAGTTCCTAGGTAGGGGAAAGGACACCGGGGTCCATCCCATTCCGTTGAGGTTTCTTGGCGGTGGCGTAGTTTGCCGTGGAATCTGGATTGCCTAGGGATGTCCCGATCCCTCTCCGGTATCCCGGAGTAGCTTTGGGTGTCTTTTGGGCGACGGGTGTATCTCTGGAAGCCACCTTTCGGATTCCGGGGGTGGTGGCTGAAGGAGGTATGCTTTGTGGCGGATATCCGGCCGCCCTCTCTTTTGTCCACCGAGGTAGCTCGGCAGATGTGAGGTTGCTATCCCAGATTGCTGGTTTACTGGCATGAAGGGTAGGGTATGGCACGGGTTCCATGCTGCATCTGCGCTACTAGCGGTGTCGAGTCCTCTTGGGCGCGGAGGGAGATTTCTGGCCCTTTCATTCCTCCTAGGAACTATCCCTCCCCGGTCCCCCCTTTTTTTTTCTTTTTTTTATTTTTATTTTCTTTTCTTCTTTCTTTTTTTTTCTTAAAAACAAAAAGAAAGAAGTAACCTAACCATGGCAGCCCTAGTCCATGAACCTGGTACCCCCGGGCCCCTTCTTGATACCGCACCCCGTTCTGACCCCGCCTCATCTTTGGACCACTCTTCAGACATTCCTCATGCCTCTGTACCTATTGCCGGTGCTGTTTCCTCACCCGCTTCAGGTACTGAGGCCTCGACTGACTCCTTCGATTTATCAGACCTTCGCTCTCCTCTGACTATGCTTCCGGCCTCTCCCTCTACGGTGCGGCAATTTTCAAATCGCCGACCCGTTCCACGTCGGACCAACTCTGGTCCCACGCCTAAACGTCAACGACAATTACCTGCTGATGATACTTCTCCACCTTCACCTTCTCGTTCTTCTCAGAAACGATCGACACGTCCTTCACTACCTTTCCACGCTCAGTTTCAGACTGAACAGTGGACTAAATTCTTCACTTTACGACCAACTTCCTCTACTGCCTATCTTTCTGACCATAGTATTGGCAAGGCACTCCTACGCCATGTTGGTAAAGATATTTCTTTTCATGCTCTTAAGAGCGGTACGCGCATCATTACCGTACAGAATGCTACCCAGGCTCGTGAGCTCTCTCGTCTTTCCCATATAGATACTGTTCCTGTCACCCTTGAAAAACATCATTCCCTCAATTCTTGTAGTGGTACCGTTATTCTGCCCCATACCATAGTTCAACAAAATTTCCAGACATGTGGCACCGACATTCTAGAACAGCTGGAACTCCAAGATCTCCCAATCCTCAAGGTAGACACTTACGTTCTTCCTGCCCGTGGGCGGAGACGATACCCTAGCAATGTGGCTCGTTTAACTTTTGACAGCCGAGAACTCCCATCCTCCGTTTATATAGCAGGACATCGGTTACAAGTTCGAAAGGTGATCCCTACACCACAACAGTGTAGAAATTGCTGGCGATTTGGCCATCCAGCGAAATATTGCAGATCTATCGCCGAATGCCCAGTCTGTGGTGCCGATGACCATTCTAATACGTCTTGCAATCGATCTCCCTCTTGCCTTAACTGTCATGAGGCTCACCCTTCGTACTCTCGCCGTTGTCAGGTCTATTTAAACGAGCGGGAAATCCGTTACCTCAAAGAGACAGAAGGTCTCCCTTATGCCATGGCAGTTTCTCATCTCCGCCTCCAAGGGAGACTCCCACGTGTTTCTTATTCCCGTGTTTCAAAACGTCCCCCCACTTCTGGTATCCCATCTTCTACACCCACCTCTGTGGTTACCTCTCCCATAATCACTCCTGTATCTAATCCTTTTGCTGTCCTCGGCTCAGACGTCCCTACTTCAACGCCTCAGTCTAATCTCGCTTCTTCGAGTTCTCTCTTACAAGCCTCAGTATCGACGAGACCTCGTACGACACCTCTTCCCAATCGTCCCTCTACTTCTCAAAAGTCAAAAAAAGGTCCGGTAACACCTCCTACCCATCTTCCACCTCCTCATTTTACCCTCCCTGTCTCTGTCCCTAGTTCTTCCCCTCTCACTGGCTCAGTTACAAGTGCAGAGGTTCACCCTCCTCCTCGTAATGTACCTTCCTCCCCTGTTCCCTCCCAAGTTTCTTCCTCTTCTGCCACCTCCCAGGTTCCTGTCTCTTCTGTCCCCTGCCACGCTTCTCCAGTTCCCTCCACCCTTTCGCCCCCCCCCTACCTTGGTACAGTCCAATACAGTTCCAATCTTTACTCATCCTCCCCCTACCATTCCCAATATTGTCTCCCATACGACATCTCTGAATTCCGAAACACTTGAAGCAATCTCTGAATATATTGCAGAGACCAAACCGTCAATGGACACTGATCCACCTTCCGCTCTTTCTCTCTCCTCTGCTCCATCTGCGCAACTCCTTTCTTCACAGCGCACCGTTCCTTCGCTGCTTGAACATTTTCCACTGCCTCCGCATGTGGACTTTTCTAACCCTTCTAGTCCGTAGGAACCCTTACCTGCGGATTTCAAGTATCTTTATCATTGCCAATCATGGCCTTTTTACAGTGGAATATACGCGGCCTCAGGGGTAATCGGGGTGAGCTTCAGATGTTACTCTCCCAGTTTGCCCCTGTTGGTGTTTGCTTACAGGAACCAAAATTACACTCTGCTGTTATTTCTCACATCTCAGGCTATAATTTATTGTATTCTTCAGATCCTTTTCCTGATGGGACCTTTAATGAAAGTGCCCTTCTTCTCCGCACTGATATTCCGTACCATCAGCTATTTATTCATACTTCGCTGCATTACACAGCAGCCCGTATCCACTTACATAGGTGGTATACGCTCTGTTCTTTATATCTCTCTCCTTCTCGGGCATTATCTATTCCGGATTTTGCCTTCCTTGTTTCGTCATTACCGCCACCGATTCTGTTACTTGGTGATTTTAATGCCCACCATTTCCTCTGGGGAGGGTCTCACTGTGATTCCCGTGGAATTCAGTTAGAGGCTTTTCTTGCCACCCACCCCCTCCATGTTTTAAATACAGGTACTCACACCCATTTTGATCCTCGGACTCATACTCTCTCTTGCATCGATCTCTCAGTTTGCTCTTCCTCCGCCGCATTAGACTTTACTTGGTCTGTTCTCCCGGACTTACATGACAGTGATCATTTCCCAATCATTCTTTCTTCCCCTTCATATTCGCCACCTCTTCGCACCCCACGCTGGCAATTTAATCGGGCAAATTGGAACCTTTACTCACACCTGACTGTTTTTAAAGAGGTTCCTTCTTCGTCCTCCATCGATGAGCTTTTACACCTCTTCTCGTCCTCCGTTTTCACCGCAGCTTCTCATTCTATACCCCAAACTTCGGGCAGGCATTCTCAGAAATGCGTGCCTTGGTGGTCTCCTGCTTGTGCTCGTGCAGTACGTTTGAAACGCGCTGCATGGGGCAGGTACCGGTACAATAGAACCACAGAGCGACTCCTTGATTTTAAACAGAAGCGTGCGATCGCTCGCCGTGTCATCCGTGACGCTAAACGCACTTGCTGGCGAGATTATGTCTCCACCATCACCTCTGCTTCCTCTATGAGTGCAGTCTGGAAAAAAGTACGAAAACTGAGTGGTAAATATTCTCCTGACCCGGCTCCTGTTCTGCGAGTTGCCGGTGTTGATATAGCAAACCCACTAGATGTTGCCAATGAAATTGGCAATCATCTGGTCCGTATTTCTCAGGGACTCCATCTATGCCCCTCATTTCTTTCCTCAAAGTCTGCCAGAGAGTTAGCACCCTTGGACTTTTCTTCTCTCAGAGAAGAACAGTATAATGTGCCTTTTACACTTCAAGAACTGGAGGCAACACTCTCAGCTTGTCGATCATCGGCAGCTGGGCCCGACGACATTCATATTCGTATGCTACAACATTTACATCAGTCAGCCCTTGCAGTCTTATTACGCCTTTACAATCTTATTTGGTCACAAGGAGTTCTTCCACAGCTGTGGAAATCCGCCATTGTTCTCCCTTTCCGCAAACCAGGCACTACGGGACATGAAACCTCCCACTATCGTCCCATTGCTCTTACCAGTGCAGTTTGCAAAGTAATGGAACGTCTAGTAAATAGACGTTTAGTGTGGTATTTAGAGACACACAACAGTCTCTCCACTCGTCAATATGGCTTTCGTAAGGGACGTTCTACCATAGACCCCTTACTGCGCTTGGATACATATGTTCGTAATGCCTTTGCGAATAACCACTCAGTTATTGCCATATTTTTTGACCTTGAGAAGGCATATGACACAACTTGGAGGTATAATATTTTAGCCCAAGTCCACTCCTTAGGCCTTCGAGGCAATCTACCATCCTTCCTTAAGAACTTTTTAACTGACAGGCATTTCCGTGTTCGGGTTAATAATGTGCTCTCCCCGGACTTTGTCCAAGCTGAAGGTGTCCCCCAGGGATGTGTTCTGAGCACAACACTTTTTCTCCTTGCTATTAATGATTTGGCCTCTAGTCTTCCATCAAATATTTGGTCATCACTCTATGTTGATGACTTCGCTATTGCCTGTGCAGGCGCTGACTGTCACCTCCTTACAGTTTCTCTCCAGCATGCAGTCGACCGTGTTTCCAATTGGGCCACCACACATGGGTTTAAATTTTCCAGCACTAAAACCCACCAAATCACTTTCACTAGACGCTCTGTCATCTCTGATCATCCTTTGTACCTCTATGGCTCACGTATCCCTGAACGTGATACAGTCAAGTTTCTGGGCCTCCTCTTTGATCGTAGGTTATCCTGGAAACCTCACATTACCTCTCTGAAGGCAACTTGTCACAGCCGGCTGAACCTTCTTAAAACCCTTGCTCATCTTTCGTGGGGAGCTGATCGTCGAACCCTCCTTCACCTACATTCCACCCTTATTTTATCGAAACTTGATTATGGTGACCAGATCTATTCAGCGGCATCTCCTGCTACTCTCTCTAGCCTTAACCCCATTCATCACCAAGGATTACGTTTATGCCTTGGTGCTTTTCGCTCTTCCCCTGTCGAAAGCCTCTATGCAGAAGCGAACGTTCCATCCTTGTCCGATCGCCGTGATGCCCATTGCCTGCGCTACTATGTACGCTCTCATGATCTCCGCAATCCTTCCATTTATAGAATGGTCACTGATATTAGTAGACATTCTTTATTTGTTCGCCGCCCCTGCTTACTCCGTCCCTTCTCTCTTCGCCTTCATTCGCTCTTGTCTTCTCTTCAACTACCACCTTTCTATGTACATGTAGCATCTCACTTTTCCCTACCCCCCTGGGAAGTTCCAGCTGTTCGAGTCTGTTCTTTCTCCCTCCCTTGCTCGAAAGCCCAACTGTCTACGGTCGCTTCCCGCTCTCTTTTTCTTGACCACTTTCACTCTCATTCTCATGCCATTGCTGTGTACACAGATGGCTCTAAGTCTTCTGACGGCGTAGGATTCGCAGCAGTGTTTCCGGACAGCGTCGTACAAGGGCATTTACTATCTTCAGCTAGTATTTTTACTGCTGAATTATATGCCATCCTTACAGCACTTATCCGTATTGCATCTATGCCTGTGTCATCATTTGTGGTTGTCTCAGACTCCCTTAGTGCTTTACAGGCTATACAAAAATTTGATACACCTCACCCCTTAGTCCTCCGTATCCAACTTTGGCTACGCCGCATCTTTACTAAGCATAAAGATATTGTTTTTTGTTGGGTCCCTGGTCATGTTGACGTACAGGGCAATGAACAGGCAGACACTGCTGCGCGGTCAGCAGTACATGACCTACCAGTTTCTTATAGAGGTATTCCATGTACGGACTATTTTGCTGTAATATCTTCCCACCTTCACACCCGTTGGCAACAACGTTGGTCTACTATGCTCGGCAACAAACTTCAGTCTATTAAACCGAGTATAGGTTACTGGCCGTCTTCTTATCACCAGTGTCGAGGTTGGGAGACTACTCTCTCCCGTCTTCGCATTGGCCATACTCGTCTTACTCATGGATATCTCATGGAGAGGCGTCTTGCTCCTCTCTGTGAGAATTGCCAAGCTCCATTATCAGTCAGCCACATTCTGTTGGACTGCCCACTTTATCAACGAGCACGCAGAATTTACCTCTGTCGTCGTCTTCGCCCCGCTGCTCTCTCTTTACCTTCCCTTCTCGCTGATGGACCCACCTTTCATCCGGACTCTCTTATTGACTTTTTGACAACGACTGACTTACTTCACAAATTCTGATACTTTCAGCCCTTTCTACTTGTATCTCTTGCTACCCTCTACCCCCGTACTATCCCCTGCCCCGCTGTTTTCTGTAACCTGCTGATCATCCCCCCTCCCTCCTGCCATCCAATTCCCTTGCTTCCTTCCCTACCCTGCAGCGCTGTATAGCCCTTGTGGCTTAGCGCTTCTTTTTGATTATAATAATAATAATCACATCCAATATACATCAACTCGTGAGTGTAATATTCTTTCACAAGTGTGCTGATATTATTTATACCATTTCTACGCCATTTCTACACGAATGCAGTAGTCTGCATAACATAAATCTTCTATTTTTTGTGAGAATAAAAATTCAAAGTGGAAAGCAAAAGAAATGTAACAGAGGCCTGAGAACATGAGTAATAAACAGAGGAAATGTTATATTAGTGCCAGAAATGTCTGTTTTGTTTATTCTGGACCCTATTTGGAAATTGGCATCTTTTGAAATTTGTGTGAAATTGGCAAAATTGCCAATTTCTGACCACGTTATTGGATAGTGGAAATCGGTAAATGGGTGGTTTCTTGTACTCATTCGATAGAAAAAATGGAGTTCTAGTGAAATAGGTATGATTTTTGTCGACTGGTACATGGGAATTGGCCGAAAATAGGGCTCAAAGTGGGCAAAATCGCTGATGTGTAACCATCGTCAAGACCGCTAACTTCGCGAGAGCATAACTCCGTAAGTTTTCCATCAGATTTCATACTTTTGGTGTCATTATGATCGGGAAAAGATTCTCTATCATTTCATAAGAAAAAATAATTATTTTTTTTTTTTTTTTTTAAATTTCCAACCCTGAGAACAAGTTTAGGAGAGGCCCTGCCAACCCTGAAAGGGTTAATATAAAAAATAAAATATCATGTTTCTATGTTACGTATTTATATTGTTTATTATGTCATATTAGATCAATTGTGATGGATGAATAAGCCGTAGAGTTGATATTAGCGTTATATTGAAGTATTTTGTCCTGCCTCCTGAGAGCAGGAATTCCACTGGAACAGTTTAATGCCATTTCAGTTAATTTAAATGAGGATAATTGATTTGATATACGAGCAAATTGAGTTACAAGTTGGGTCACGGAACAGATTAAACTCTTAAGTCAAGGTTTCACTGTATGCAGTAAACACCTCGTTGATATAAAAGTAGAATATTACTTAAATTCTTTCGTGTGCTTATGCCCACTTAAGTTGTTTTGAAGATGCTTGATGCAGGAAAGTGCTTGGATAATTTATTATTTCACTGTGGTATTTTTGCATATTTGCAGTCATGCATTTCAGAGGGACTCCTTCCCATATTATATGTTATTACAGTTATTGAGACCTGATTTTAATATGAAATCAAAGGTCCCAAACAATCTAAATAATAATAAAAATATAATAAAATGATATTGGAAAAAATTCAGTGTTCCTTTGAGTGCTAGCAGGCTTGTAACGATATAAAAACAATCATTGACAGGGACTCTGTATCAAGATTTTTTTACTGTTTCCATAGTCTTTCTGAGTTTCAAAAGATGTTCTTTAGAATAGATATAAACCCTCTATTAATAAAAACTAAAGCAGCTTGAAAGTTCATACTGCTACATTATTTTTTTTTTTTTTTTTTTTAAGATTCTGTGGGTGTTGGTTTGAAATTTGAATATTTAGTCATGAATGTCAAACATGGGACCTCACCTTGAAATAAACCACATATAGTACCTGCAAAATTTTTCCCTCTTCCCTTTCCCTGCTTTTCTAGTATTTGGTATTAAAACAAATACAGTGTACCAGCTGGTTTACCTCCTGAACCCTTGCAGATTGAGGAACCATTGTATTTAATTTTAACATTAATTGGGAAATGGCAAGATTCACCTGAAGTTAGTCATGTTTGGTTATAAATAAAACATTCAAGTTTGAATCTGTTTGCCAAAGTTTGTCCTTGTGAAAGAGTAACATAGCCGTAGACTTGAGTATTTCCTGCTAGGGCATTTAATCCTTAATGTAACAATTTCCTTTAGATGTAATGGTTAGTTCCACCCTAGATAGTCAGAGAACACTGGACAGTTCCTGAGCTAGTTTTCCAAATGTTTAGAAATAACATTTACATGTAGGTTTGTGATTTAGTTAAGTAAGGTATTAGTTACTTGGCTTAAATATTTGAAAATGGTTTCATTGGATTATGGTCTGCATCATTAAATGGAAAAGCAATATGAAGTTTAAATAAAAATGAAGCATTTTATATGTGCATCTACTTTGTGGGGAAGGGGGATAAAAAAAAACATTCTGAATAGTTATTGCTCCTTCATTAAAACAAAGATTGCATGTGTTAGAGTATTGTACTGTACTATACTTCATATCCGTTATTTACTTTAAATATGTACCTGTGCTGTATGGTTGATATATTGAATGTCCATTTTAACTGCCACTTGTATTTACAGTAGTTTAAAAACAGTTTGTTTAAATATAGCAGTCTTTTAATAAAACTGATACACCCATATACTTGGCAGTTATCTAACACCTATTAATTTTTTAGTTGACTAGTAATAAATAGCAATATTTATATTTATCAGGGCTGCTCTCAGTACCAGCCAATATCAGCGGTGATGGAGGGTCCACAAGATCGTCTCTGAGTGATGCCTCGGCCATTAGCAGTTCTTCCACCCGTACATATGTTAATGAAGCCTCAACACTTATTATAGAGACCAGTGAGAATGGTGTCTTTAAGTGAGTATTTTATGATGTATTCCATTTATAGGCTATATACTAAAAATTTTAGAAATGATATATATAAAGAAGCTTGTTACGCTGAGAAACAGCTACTTGAACAAGTCTACCTTGGGACTGTTGAATGTGCTTTAGGGAGATGCACAGAATAAATATCTTTAGACTAATTAAGCATAAAGAACTTTGTCATTTTCTGAATTTATTGCATTTCATTGTATGTATTCTACATTTTTTATCCTTTCATTTGCTTGAACTTCTGGAGAGGGCTATTTAAACACAAGGAATATCAAATAAGAAAAAGTTTTGGAGTGAGATTAACAAGTTAAGGAAGCCTAGAGAACAAATGGATTTGTCAGTTAAAAATATGAGAGGAGAGTTATTAAATGGAGAGTTAGAGGTATTGGGAAGATGGAAGGAATATTTTGAGGAATTGTTAAATGTTGATGAAGATAGGGAAGCTATGATTTCGTTTATAGGGCAAGGAGGAATAACATCTTGTAGGAGTGAGGAAGAGCCAGTTGTGAGTGTGGGGTAAGTTCGTGAGGCAGTAGGTAAAATGAAAGGGGGTAAGGCAGCCGGGATTGATGGGATAAAGATAGAAATGTTAAAAGCAGGTGGGGATATAGTTTTGGAGTGGTTGGTACAATTATTTAATAAATGTATGGAAGAGGGTAAGGTACCTAGGGATTGGCAGAGAGCATGCATAGTTCCTTTGTATAAAGGCAAAGGGGACAAAAGAGAGTGCAAAAATTATAGGGGGATAAGTCTGTTGAGTATACCTGGTAAAGTGTATGGTAGAGTTACTATTGAAAGAATTAAGAGTAAGACGGAGAATAGGATAGCAGATGAACAAGGAGGCTTTAGGAAAGGTACGGGGTGTGTGGACCAGGTGTTTACAGTGAAACATATAAATGAACAGTATTTACATAAGGCTAAAGAGGTTTTTGTGGCATTTATGGATTTGGAAAAGGCGTATGACAGGGTGGATAGGGGGGCAATGTGGCAGATGTTGCAGGTGTATGGTGTAGGAGGTAGGTTACTGAAAGCAGTGAAGAGTTTTTACGAGGATAGTGAGGCTGAAGTTAGAGTATGTAGGAAAGAGGGAGATTATTTCCCAGTAAAAGTAGGCCTTAGACAAGGATGTGTGATATCACCTTGGTTGTTTAATATATTTATAGATGGGGTAGTAAGAGAAGTAAATGCGAGGGTCTTGGCAAGAGGCATGGAGTTAAAAGATAAAGAATCACACATAAAGTGGGAGTTGTCACAGTTGCTCTTTGCTGATGACACTTTGCTCTTGGGAGATTCTGAAGAGAAGTTGCAGAGGTTGGTGGGTGAATTTGATAGGGTAAGCAAAAGGAGAAAATTAAAAGTGAATACAGGAAAGAGTAAGGTTATGAGGATAACAAAAAGATTAGGTGATGAAAGATTGGATATCAGATTGGAGGGAGAGAGTATGGAGGAGGTGAATGTATTCAGATATTTGGGAGTGGACGTGTCAGCGGATGGGTCTATGAAAGATGAGGTGAATCAGAATTGATGAGGGGGAAAAGGGTGAGCAGTGCACTTAGGAGTCTGTGGAGACAAAGAACTTTGTCCTTCGAGGCAAAGAGGGGAATGTATGAGAGTATAGTTTTACCAACACTCTTATATGGGTGTGAAGCATGGGTGATGAATGTTGCAGCGAGGAGAAGGCTGGAGGCAGTGGAGATGTCATGTCTGAGGGCAATGTGTGGTGTGAATATAATGCAGAGAATTCGTAGTTTGGAAGTTAGGAGGAGGTGCGGGATTACCAAAACTGTTGTCCAGAGGGCTGAGGAAGGGTTGTTGAGGTGGTTCGGACATGTAGAGAGAATGGAGCAAAACAGAATGACTTCAAGAGTGTATCAGTCTGTAGTGGAAGGAAGGCGGGGTAGGGGTCGGCCTAGGAAAGGTTGGAGGGAGGGGGTAAAGGAGGGTTTGTGTGCGAGGGGCTTGGACTTCCAGCAGGCATGCATGAGCGTGTTTGATAGCGAATGGAGACAAATGGTTTTTAATACTTGACAGGCTGTTGGAGTGTGAGCAAAGTAACATTTATGAAGGGATTCAGGGAAACCGGCAGGCCGGACTTGAGTCCTGGAGATGGGAAGTACAGTGCCTTCACTCTGAAGGAGGGGTGTTAATGTTGCAGTTTAAAAACTAGTGTAAAGCACCCTTCTGGCAAGACAGTGATGGAGTGAATGATGGTGAAAGTTTTTCTTTTTCGGGCCACCCTGCCTTGGTGGGAATCGGCCAGTGTGTTAATAAAAAAAAAAATTTTTTAGTGTGATGTCTGTGTTGTATTGTTTTTTATGTATATATGCATGCATGCATGTATGCATGTATATGTATACATGCATATATACATAAGTGTATATGTATGTATGTAGGTAGGTAGGCATAGTAAATGTATGTATTCAGATATTTGATAGTCAAAGTGTTAGCAGACGGGTTTGTCCAAGATGAGGCAAACCATAAAATAGATGAAGGGAACTTTATTGAAGTGAGAATTTTGAGTAGCTTTAAATATAGGCTGGACATTTATATAAGTGGGTATAGTTAGGTGTACATAAATGGTATACAATACTGGCAAGATGAAGAATTAGACACAAATAAAGATACCCAGATGTTGCACATGTGCCTAATTCTTCAATGCTAGGTATGAATTGGACCTGCTTAGCATAGGTCATTAGCCCTACTGCAGTGCTCAACTGTTCTTAAATAAGGTAAGTACAGTGGAACCTCTACTTGCAAGTTTAATCTGTTCCATGACCTTGCTCGCAACTGGATTTGCTCGTTTGCAGCCAATTTTCCTCATTTAAATTAATTGAAATGCAATTAATCCCTTCCAGTGAAATTCTGTACTTCAGTAATTTCGCTAATATCAACTCTACGGCTTATTTATCTATCTCACTTCATCTAATATGACATAATAAACAATATAAATAACATAGAAACCTGATATATATACTCTTAAATGAATAAAATGTGTCATGTAACAGGTAGAGGCAGCCACAACCACTCCCTCTCTGTTGTGGTAAACACTGCCATCTAGTGACGGCCTTTTGAAGCTGTCTATTATTATTATTATTAATATTATTATTATTATTATATGTAGTACATTATTATTATACAGTGGACCCCCGGTTAACGAACTTTTTTCATTCCAGTAGTATGTTCAGGTGCCAGTACTGACCGAATTTTTTCCCATAAGGAATATTGTGAAGTAGATTAGTCCATTTCAGACCCCCAAACATACACGTACAAACGCACTTACATAAATACACTTACATAATTGGTCGCATTTGGAGGTGATCGTTAAGCGGGGGTCCACTGTATATATACAGTTGACCCCCGCTTAACGATCACCTCCAAATGCGACCAATTATGTAAGTGTATTTATGTAAGGGCGTTTGTACGTGTATGTTTGGGGGTCTGAAATGGACTAATCTACTTCACAATATTCCTTATGGGAAAAAATTCGGTCAGTACTGGCACCTGAACATACTACTGGAATGAAAAAAGTTCGTTAACCGGGGGTCCACTGTGTGTGTGTATATATATATATATATATATATATATATATATATATATATATATATATATATATATATATATATATATATATATATATATATATATATATATATATATATATACATTATATATATATATATATATTATATACATTATATATATATATATATATTATATACATTATATATATATATATATATTATATACATTATATATATATATATTATATACATTATATATATATATATATATATATATATTATATACATATATATATATATATAATATTATTTTATTATTTTATTATCACACCGGCCGATTCCCACCAAGGCAGGGTGGCCCGAAAAAGAAAAACTTTCACCATCATTCACTCCATCACTGTCTTGCCAGAAGGGTGCTTTACACTACAGTTTTTAAACTGCAACATTAACACCCCTCCTTCAGAGTGCAGGCACTGTACTTCCCATCTCCAGGACTCAAGTCCGGCCTGCCGGTTTCCCTGAATCCCTTCATAAATGTTACTTTGCTCACACTCCAACAGCACGTCAAGTATTAAAAACCATTTGTCTCCATTCACTCCTATCAAACACGCTCACGCATGCCTGCTGGAAGTCCAAGCCCCTCGCACACAAAACCTCCTTTACCCCCTCCCTCCAACCTTTCCTAGGCCGACCCCTACCCCGCCTTCCTTCCACTACAGACTGATACACTCTTGAAGTCACTCTGTTTCGCTCCATTCTCTCTACATGTCCGAACCACCTCAACAACCCTTCCTCAGCCCTCTGGACATATTATATTATTATTATACTATTATTATTATACATATTATACGTATTATTATTATTATTATTATTATTATTATTATTATTATTATATAAATTTGTAATTTTTATTCACACAAAAAAATATAAGATTTACTGTTATTCCTTATTGCAATATTTGTATAAATAATGTCAACCCACTCAAGACTGCATATTGGAATGGACAGTGACGTCATTTGTTTACTCTGAAACAGCCAAGCAATGGACCATTTCTCGTACGTTAAGCTCGATTTCAAGGTACTTTTCGTCGTGAAAGCAATCAAAATCATATCTATTTCTGTAATATATCTTCCATTCTATCAAATGAGACCAAAAAACGAGAAGATACAACCATAAAAACCATTCAAAATTACCACTAAGGGGTGGCTAATTGCTGAGAAGTGAACTCCATTATTTATGCTTAGATTTCTTTCATTTTTGGTGTACGTTAAGAAGCATCTTTCCATCATACATTGCCCAAGTTTCACTAAGATAGTCCAACAAACAAATGAGATACAATTCCCGAGGTCAAGAGGAAGAGCCCCTCACCAGTGTCAAGGAACCTGCCTTGAGGTCTGCTCGCTTATGGAAATTTTGCTCACGTATGGAAGCATAAAATTGACCCATGAACTGCTCGTATTTGGAAAAACTTGCACATGGACACGCTGACAAGTAAAGGTTCCACTGTATTGTGTTGAGGCATCCATGGAGAGAAAGATGTTTTATCTGTGGAGGCAAAAATGGGATTGTTCCATTGTAGTGAGGCATGGGCTTCAAACATTGCAGCGAAGAGACTGTAGGGAGTTGAGATGTCATGTTTAAGAGCAGCGTCTGGCGTGAATATTATGTAGAGAATTTGCAACGAGTAGATTAGAAGATGGTGTGGGGTTACCACGTCGTCTTCTGTGGAGGGGCTGTTGAGGTGGTTTTGGTATTTAGAAAGGATTGAGCTGAATAGGATGACTAAAAAGGCATAAAAATCTGGGGGGTGGAAGGAAGGAGCAGTATGGGTTGTCCCAGGAAGGGTTGGAGGAAGATGGTAAAAAAGGTTTTGAATACTAGTGTCTTCACCATCCAACAGGCTTATGCAAAAGTGTTAGATCAAAGTCAGTGGAGACAAGTAGTTTTTATGGCTTGACGAGCTGCTGGAGTGTGAACAAGGTAACGTTTATGAAAGGATTTAGGGAAACTGGTTAGCAGAACTTGAGTTCTGGAGGAGGAAAGTATAGTGCCGGCACTCGAAAGGAGGGGTGAGAATGTTACAGTTTGGAGAATTGTCTGAACTGTGATGTCAGTACACTTCTGGCAAGACAGTCATTGAATGAATGATTTTTTTTTTTTTTGAGGGGGGGGAGGGGCACACTTTTGGTGTTAGATGGTTGGTGTTATATTAAAATAAGTTAAAACTACAGAATTTAACATTATCCTCTTTTCATAGACATTACCTGATTCCTTTGGCATTACAACAAAAGAGCAAATGGAGGAAGAAAGGCTTAAAGCTTCACATCTTTGGAGAACATACTTTTGTTGCCAAACATATGTCCAGGTACTTATTTTCATTTCAGTAGTGTTATGCTTTCATTAATGTTGTTGTATGTTTAGTAGTGAGTATTTTTGAAGTTTTAGTGATGAATTGTCTAGTATATTCCATATACTGTACTGTATATACTTTGTTTTGCATAACTTTCATAGCTAATAATACACTGTTGGAGTATAGCTGAGAGCCAAGTGGTGGAAAGATGTGTTTACCAGAAGGAGACCTTTTATGGTTTTTCATATACATGATAAAGCCCCTTGTTGGTGAAACATCATAATAATCATAAGAAACCTTTTTCTTTGTCTTTTTCCACTAATTAATACAGTTTATGTAGTTTAAGGGGGTGGGGAATGTTTTAAGTTGTTTTTTATTTTTTTTCCAGTTTCAGTGAAATTTATACTGTGATTTAATCAGCATTTGAAACCTACGCTCTGTTTGTAGTGACTTTTTCCTTAAAAAAAAAAAAAAAAAAATAGTACCCTATTCTAGAGGGCATAAAACTCTCCCTCTACAAAATTGGTTAGACGTATAATGTTATAGTTAACATCAAATGAAAGATAAAGGGCTAGACAATCATTTCATCAATGTCGTTTGTGCGAGATGTCAATAGATTGGATAATAAAAAATTTGAAGTTTGGTGGGTTTTTTTTGTTTTGTTTGGGGAAAAAATCAATGCAAACAAAATGGTAAAAAAATATCCCTCTGTAATTTAGTAGAACCATCATTCCTTAATAATGTGTGCAAATATCATGACACTCGTGTAAATACTTTTCGCAAAAACAACAAAACGATGTCAATAACTTATTCCTGATTTATTCGTATATGTACATTACATTTCCTGTAAAATTCTATGGTCACGACACGCCAAATCTCAGCATCTTCTACATCACCACTCTTGACGGCAGCCTATAGGCTCTCGCTCTGAACACTAATATGGAGTCGACACACAAGTTGCCATTTTGTGTATTTGAAAAGAAACAATCATAAAAATTGTAATTTTTGGAGTAAAAAAAAAAAAAGTAATTGGCATGTCTTGATGACCAAAAGGACAAAACCATTACATTTTTGGAAAAACATATACTTAGAAATAAGATACAAACAAGCTGATTACATCAATATGTTGCCAGAATTATGCACTATTTTTCGGTAAGAAAACATTTTTTCCATACATTTTCAATTTTCCTTTTTTTTTTTTCTTTCCAAATACATTCGTTCCCCCACTTAACATTCCTCTTGCTTCTGTACCACAGTTCAACACCGTGTGAAGTGTGTCATAAAACGTTAGGAAGAAGATTTGGAAAACAAGGCTATGTTTGCCGGGACTGCGGCTTCAAGTGTCACAAGCCATGCCATGTGAAGACAGAAACCGTCTGCCCAAACTCTACCATCAACACTATGGACCTGTAAGTTACCATGCAGCATACATTTTAATTTTGTTGAATTTAAATGTGTATTTATAGCTGCACTTTAGTTCAGAGTTGTTCTCCCCAGAAATTTCTGAAGCATTTCAAAAAATTTCAGTCCTGATAAATTAGTTTGCACTGACCACTTTTATATGACTCCTTAACCCTTTGACTGTTTATGTCGTATAAATACGTCTTACGAGCCACTGTTTCTGACGTATATATACTCAATTCTAGCGGCTTCAAATCAAGCGGGAGAAAGCTGGTAGGCCCACATGTGAGAGAAAGGGTCTGTGTGGTCAGTGTGCACCACATAAAAAAAATCCTGCAGCACACAGTGCGTAATGAGAAAAAAAAAATTGATCGTTTTTTTGGATTAAAGCGTCGACTTTGAGGTGCATTTTTGTATAGTATTTATCGTTGTATTCGCGTTTTCATGGTCTTAGGTGATAAAATGGAAAACATATTACAGAAATAGAGATGATTTTCATTACTTTGACGATGAAAACGACCTTGAAACTGAGCTCAAAGTAGCGGAAATGTTCGATTTTTACCAGTGTTCAGGAGTAAACAAATCACACCACACGTCCAATACACGTCAACTGGGGAGTCTAATATTCTTTCACTAGTGCACTGATATTATTTATACCATTTTTACAATAATGCAGTAGTCTGCATACCAGTAAATTTTGTACTTTTTTGTATGAATAAAAAATCAAAATAGAAAGCAATAATAATGTAAGAAGGGCCTAGAGATGTGACTAATGAACAGAGGATATGTTATTTTAGTGCCAAGAATGTCTACCTTGTTTATTCTGGACCCTCTTTTGAAATTGGCATCTTTTTTAATTTGCGTGAAATTGGCCAAATTGCCAATTTCTGACCACTATATTGGGTAGTTCAAATTGGTAAATGGGCAGTTTCTTGTACTCAGCTGATAGATAAAATGGAGTTCTAAAGAAATAGCTATGAATTTGGTCAACTGGAACAAAGGAATTGGCTGAAAACAGGGCTCAAAGTCGGCGAAATCACCGATACGCATATGTTGCCGAGACCGCTAACTTCGCAGAAGCGTAATTCCCTGAGTTTTCGACCAAATTTCGAACTTTTGGTGTCATTACCACCGGGAAAAGATTCTCTATCATTTCATAAGAAAAATAATTTTTTTTTTTTTTTTTTCAAAAATTTATCGACATAGAATGACAGTTTCAGGAAGGGGCCTGCGACAGTCAAAGGGTTAAAGGAAGTGCCTTGATGCCAGTGGAGTGCTCTTTATCCATTGAATTAGTTCTACCCTCCACTTAGATTAAACCTGATTACCTGCCATTACTCATTTCCCAGGAACTGTATAACCCCCTGTGGGTTTAACACTTCCTCATAAATATAATATGAGCATTTTGTGTAAGAAATTAACATTGTTTAAACATGTTTTTAAAATATGGTGTAAAATTGTTTACAGTTCAATTCAGCCACTTAGTTAAGCCAAGGATTAACAGAAAACAAAGGTGGTTTTGCATGATAAAAGCACAAAGTGGGAATCAGGTAATTTTTATTTTGTAATGATGTTTCTAGAAACGTTGCCACATAAAATGTCTTATTAATTGCCCATGTGTCCGTTTGCCTGACACTTTTTATTTTGCATTTTTACTTTCGAATTCTTAATAGAGAAGACATGCATTTTTAGGTTTGGTGAAAACACTGAAAGATATTATGGTTAATTCTTTTATATTGTGTTTGTGGGTTTAGGCATGTGACAGCGTACAGTTTGTGTATAATTTGTTTTCACTTCTTGCACATTTTGTACTGCATTCTTTTTGCATGTTTAATAGATAATTTATTTCTTTTAGACTTTTTCAATGATTCATATTCATGCATTGTCCATATCACAAATATTTTTCAATAAAACTTGTATATGATTTATTTTGCTGTTATAAGTTGTACACTATTTTGTGGCTCTGTACATGTTATTTACCCTGTTTGATGTAGACTTAATGTGGATCGCCCAAGCAGTTTCTCTAAGTACAGTAGCACAAATTTTACTTCAGTTATCATATGGTATGATATTATGATATAACATACAGTGCTTGTCATTAAAGTACATCGCCCCATCCCCTCTAAAATCATGACCACAAAATAGGTTGTCCTTGGACTTTAGGACATCCTTTAACCCCATGGCCTGGCTGGCAAAGCTCTCGCTTCACACACTGAGGGCCCGGGTTCAATTTCTGTTGGGGTAGAAACATTTCGACACGTTTCCTTACACCTGTCGTCCTGTTCACCTAGCAGCAAGTAGGTATCTGGGTGTTAGTCGACTGTGTGGGTCACATCCTGGGGGACAAGATTGAGGACCCCAATGGAAATAAGACAGTCCTTGATGATGCACTGCCTTTCTTGGGTTATCCTGGGTGGCTAACCCTGCGGGGTTAAAAATCTGAACGAAATCTTTTCTTAACCATCCAGGATGTGATTAACACACATTCTTCAGGGTTTCATGGAGTGAATTCCTCTAGGACTTGTGGATGGCATCCTAGTGCTGGGGAAATGCGCTGATATTCTTCCTTTAGTAGATCTCTCTATCTTGGTCCAGAGGTCCTCAGTGGGGGTTTCATCTGGGAAGTTTCTTAGCCAGTTGTTGAAGAAGGATGCTCACAGTCATGAAGCAAATGAACAACAGATTTTGTGGTGTGGCAAGGAGCACAGTCTTCCATGAAAACCTTGCACCACACTGAGTGAAAGATTTGGGAACTTGATAATGGACCATTTCTAGATACGGTAGTACAGTTAATGTTAGTGGCAATGCTTTTCTAGGCTTCATGGGTGATGTGAGCGTATCATGAACACTGTCCATGAGGAATTGATGCAACCAGGTCCTTGTTGGACACCCAAATACATCACTGGCTTTTGCTGTTTCCTTCATTTGATGACCTGCCTTATCTAATCCAATGGTCTCTACCATTATCTCTTTCGTCAGTGACTAACTTTTGCCAATATTAATTCACCAATAGCCAAAAATACCCGACAAACTTCGCCCTCAAGACCACACAGTATGGGGGTACAACGGACACAAAACCTTCCACCTCACAAGCCCAGAAAGCACTTTAGATGCAGCCAGTGGCCATGGGAAATCCTGAGACATCCCACTTAGAGTTGCCAGGCCAGTTTAATTTTTTGTCTCATTGACAGATGTACCAGGGTAGCGTATTACTTTGGACATGAAATTATGTTCAGTGCCTTCCACCCATTATACTTCAATGATAAGCACTGTATACTAGGTTCTGTGTACAACTTGAAAGTTGCTTGATAAAATTTAGTCTTTCTATAAAAGTGTATGTATGTGCCCTGCGATCATCAAATAAGATTCAGTACATCAGCTGCAAACTGTTCAGAATCTCAGGAACTGAATTTGCTTGGAAGTTTTTCTCATTTTTAACATTTAAATCACAAATGTCTACACTTTAAATGCCATGAAGAATGCTGATAAATTTATCTGAAAATACATGAGAGGAAAATCTTAGTGGAATTATTCTTTACAGCTTATGTATTACTTTGAGACAAATGTATGTATGTGTGTGTGTGTGTGTGTGTGTGTGTGTGTGTGTGTGTGTGTGTGTGTTAGATAGAACTTGACGAGTTGCTGGAGTGTGAGCTTCGTAACATTTTGTGAAGGGATTCAGGGAAACTGGTTTGCAGTACTTGAGTTCTGGTGGTGGAAAATACAGTTCCTGCACTCTACATTTTAGAGGATCATTCAAACTGTAATATTGGCATGCCTCTGGCAAGACAGTGATAAGATGAATAATGGTGAAAACATTTCTTCTTTTGGGTCACCCTACCTAGGTGGGAAACAACCAGTGTGTTAAAAAAAAAAAATGCCATATTTACAGTAGGTGTCATATTTGTGCACGTGCATAAACTCATCACACAGATAATGAGAATGGTTATCATAAATTATTTTTTACATAAAATATTGAAATAGGTGTGGGTTAATCACCTTACCTAATATTTTGTCAGATTACCCTTCCTCTTGTTGCACTCCTTGTATCTTGTAGGAATCGATAAGGGATAGAAAAGTCAGTACCTTCCCCACACCTTGAATGTTTGGGGATAGTGGACACATCCATGTAACAAAGTTTACTCTCCACAAGATTTCACATGTTCTTTATCAGTGTTAAGTCCATTGAGTTACCTAGACAGTCATTCAAGATTGAAATTTTGTGTTTAGTAAATCATTTGTCTTTGTCAGTACAATAAGCAAGTGACACCATCTTGCATACAAAAGTTGACCTGGCACTTCTTAAAACTGTCAGCAGAAAGCCTGCTAAAGGTATACTTATATGTGTGCTTATTTATAACACATACTGTTGGATATATTTTGGATATGTTTTGTTATGGGGAAGGGCTAATTACTACTGAATTTTTTTTTTTTTTTTCAACAAGTCGGCCGTCTCCCAACGAGGCAGGGTGACCCAAAAAAGAAAGAAAATCCCCAAAATAAAAATATTTTCATCATCATTCAACACTTTCACCACACTCACACATTATCACTGTTTTTGCAGATGTGCTCAGGATACAACAGTTTAGAAGCATATACATAAAAAGATACACAACATATCCCTCCAAACTGCCAATATCCCAAACCCCTCCTTTAAAGTGCAGGCATTGTACTTCCCATTTCCAAGACTCAAGTCCGACTATATGAAAATAACCGGTTTTCCTGAATCCCTTCACTAAATATTACCCTGCTCACACTCCAACAGATCGTCAGGTCCTAAGTACCATTCGTCTCTATTTACTCCTATCTAACACGTTCACGCACGCTTGCTGGAAATCCAAACCCCTCGCCCTCAACACCACCTTTACCCCCTCTCTCCAACCCTTTTGAGGACGACCCCTACCCCGCCTTCCTTCCCCTATAGATTTATATGCTTTCCATGTCATTATACTTTGATCCATTCTCTCTAAATGACCAAACCACCTCAACAACCCCTCTTCTGCCCTCTGACTAATACTTTTATTAACTCCACACCTTTTCCTAATTTCCACACTCCGAATTTTCTGCATAATATTTACACCACACATTGCCCTTAAACAGGACATCTCCACTGCCTCCAACCATCTCCTCGCTGCTGCATTTACCACTCAAGCTTCACACCCATATAAGAGTGTTGGTACTACTATACTTTCATACATTCCCTTCTTTGCCTTCATAGATAACGTTTTTTGACTCCACATATACCTCAACGCACCACTCACCTTTTTTCCCTCATCAATTCTATGATTAACCTCATCCTTCATAAATCCATCCGCTGACATGTCAACTCCCAAGTATCTGAAAACATTCACTTCTTCCATACTCCTCCTCCCCAATTTGATATCCAATTTTTCTTTATCTAAATCATTTGATACCCTCATCACCTTACTATTTTCTATGTTCACTTTCAACTTTCTACCTTTACACACATTCCCAAACTCATCCACTAACCTTTGCAATTTTTCTTTAGAATCTCCCATAAGCACAGTATCATCAGCAAAAAGTAACTGTGTCAATTCCCATTTTGTATTTGATTCCCCAAAATTTAATCCCACCCCTCTCCCGAACACCCTAGCATTTACTTCCTTTACAACCCCATCTATAAATATATTAAACAACCATGGTGACATTACACATCCCTGTCTAAGACCTACTTTTACGAGGAAGTAGTCTCCCTCTCTTCTACACACCCTAGCCTGATCCTCACTATCCTCATAAAAACCCTTTACAGCATTTAATAACTTACCACCTATTCCATATGCTTGCAACATCTGCCACATTGCTCCTCTATCCACTCTATCATATGCCTTTTCTAAATCCATAAATGCAATAAAAACTTCCCTACCTATATCTAAATACTGTTCACATATATTCTTCAATGTAAACACTTGATCTACACATCCCCTACCCACTCTGAAACCTCCTTGCTTATCCGCAATCCTACATTCTGTCTTACCTTTAATTCTTTCAATTATAACCCTACCGTACACTTTTCCTGGTATTCTCAGTAAACTTATTCCTCTATAATTTTTACAATCTCTTTTGTCCCCTTTCCCTTTATATAAAGGGACTATACATGCTCTCCGCCAATCCCTAGGTACCTTCCCCTCTTTCATACATTTATTAAACAAAAGTACCAACCACTCCAACACTATATCCCCCCTGCTTTTAACATTTCTGTCATGATCCCATCAGTTCCAGCTGCTTTACCCCATTTCATTCTACGTACCTCTCCCACACTTATATTCTGCTCTTCTTCACTCCTAAAAGATGGTATACCTCCCTGACCAGTGCTTGAAATTACCGCCTCTCTTTCTTCCTTCACATTTAAAAGTTCCTCAAAATATTCACGCCATCTACCTAATACCTCCATGTCCCCATCTGCTAACTCCCCTACTCTGTTTTTAACTGACAAATCCATACTTTCCCTTGGCTTTCTTAACTTGTTTAACTCACTCCAAAATTTTTTCTTATTTTCATTAAAATTTCTTGACAGTGCCTCTCCCACTCTATCATCTGCTCTTCTTTTGCACTCTCTCACCACTCTCTTCACCTTTCTTTTACTCTCCATATACTCTGCTCTTCTTATAACACTTCTGCTTTGTAAAAACCTCTCATAAGCTACCTTTTTCTCTTTTATCACACCCTTTACTTCATCATTCCACCAATCACTCCTCTTTCCTCCTGAACCCACCCTCCTATACCCACAAACTTCTGCCCCACATTCTAATACTGCATTTTTAAAACTATTCCAACCCTCTTCAACCCCCCCACTACTCATTTTGCACTAGACACCTTTCTGCCAATAGTCGCTTATATCTCACCTGAACTTCCTCCTCCCTTAGTTTATACACTTTCACCTCCCTCTTACTTGTTGTTGCCACCTTCCTCTTTTCCCATCTACCTCTTACTCTAACTGTAGTTACAACTAAATAATGATCCGATATATCAGTTGCCCCTCTATAAACATGTACATCCTGGAGCCTACCCATCAACCTTTTATCCACCAATACATAATCTATTAACTACTTTCATTATGTGCTACATCATACCTTGTATATTTATTTATCCTCTTTTTCATAAAATATGTATTACTTGTTACCAAATCTCTTTCTACACATAGCTCAATTAAAGGCTCCCCATTTACATTTACCCCTGGCACCCCAAATTTACCTACTACTCCCTCCATAACATTTTTACCCACTTTAGCATTGAAATCCCCGACCACCATTACTCTCACACTTGATTCAAAACTCCCCACGCATTCACTCAACATTTCCCAAAATCTCTCTCCTCTACACTTCTTTCTTCTCCAGGTGCATACACGCTTATTATAACCCACTTTTCACATCCAATCTTTATTTTACTCCACATAATCCTTGAATTAATACATTTATAGTCCCTCTTTTCCTGCCTTAGCTTATCCTTCAACATTATTGCTACTCCTTCTTTAGCTCTAACTCTATTTGAAACCCCTGACCTAATCCCATTTATTCCTCTCCATTGAAACTCTCCCACCCCCTTCAGCTTTGTTTCACTTAAAGCCAGGACATCCAGCTTCTTCTCATTCATAACATCCACAATCATCTCTTTCTTATCGTTTGCACAACATCCACGAACATTCAGACTTCCCACTTTGACAATTTTCTTCTTCTTATTCTTTTTAGTAATCTTTACAGGAAAAGGGGTTACTAGCCCATTGTTCCCAGCATTTTAGTTGACTTTTACAACACGCATGGCTTACGGAGGAAAGATTCTTATTCCACTTCCCCATGGATATAAAAGGAAAATTAATAAGACCAAGAACTATTAAGATAAAATCAAAGAAAACTCAGATGAGTGTGTATAAATAAACATGTACATGTATGTGTAGTGTGACGTAAGTGTAAGTAGAAGTAGCAAGACATACCTGTAATCTTGCATATTTATGAGACAGACAAAAGACACCAGCAATCCTACCATCATGTAAAACAATTATTACAGGCTTTTGTTTTACACTCACTTGGCAGGACGGTAGCACCTCCCTGGGTGGTTGCTGTCTACCAACCTACTACCTATAATACCTGAAATTTTATCCCTTTATAATACTTTAACATTAACCCATTGATTTCAGAAGTCTTAAAATCTGAGATCATGTTCAATGTGGTAGAGTTTGAAATATAAAACTTAATTTTTTCTTTCACTACAGTACTGGACTACTATCCCTGAAATTGCTGTGACTTGTTTAAGAAACTTTTTCTATCATTGCAGCCTGGCCTAAGGCCAGGCTTTTCTGTTGATTGCCTGTTTATCCAGTCCGTTGCCGTTTGCAGCCTGCTGGCCCACATAGCCGTTACACCCTGGATGATCTGGCACTTGAAAGTAGTGATAGTTTCCTCTTGAAAACTTCTACACTTGGCTTGGCATATTGAATAATCTTAGACTACAGATGTTGACAGTGTTCTTTTCTTGTGCCAGTAGTGCCCCTGCCTTGCATTGGATCTCTTTTACACTTTCTCTTATATCTTACTTCTACTACTACGTATTTGAAGTAAAGTTCAGTGATTTGTCTAAGTATAAAAATATGTTATTCCCTAATATGAATTCTCTTAAATCTACTATAGTGGAACCTTAACTTACAAACTTAATCCGTTTCATGACCTCGTTCATATGCCGAGTCAATTTTCCTCATTTAAATTAGTTGAAAAGCCATTAATCCGTTCTGGTGGAATTCCTGCTCTCAGAAGCAGGAAAAATACACTTCAATATAATGTTAATATCAACTCTACAGCCTATTTATCTATCATACTTGATCTAATATGACATAATAAATAATATAAATAACATATAGAAACCTGATATGTACTCTAGAATGAATAAAATGTGTCATTATGTGACAAGTGGAGGCGGCCATAACTGCTTCCACATTGTTGGGGTATTTGTTGCCATCTAGTGATGGCCTTTCGAAGCTGTCTATTACTATAATATTATTATAGTACATTATTATATTCTTCTTTCTTTCAACACACCGGCCGTATCCCACCGAGGCAGGGTGGCCCGAAAGGAAAAACGAAAGTCTCTCTTTTTACATTTAGTAATATAGTGGACCCCCGGTTTACGATCAGCTCCCAATGCGACCAATTATGTAAGTGTATTTATGTAAGTGCGTTTGTATGTGTATGTTTGGGGGTCTGAAATGGACTAATCTAATTCACAATATTCCTTATGGGAACAAATTCGGTCAGTACTGGCACCTGAACATACTTCTGGAATGAGATAATATCGTAAACCGGGGATCCACTGTATATACAGGAGAAGAGGTTACTAGCCCCTTGCTCCTGGTATTTTAATCGTCTCTTACAGAGAAGAATTCTGTTCCACTTCCCCATGGAGTATTATTATTATTATAACAATAATAATAATAATACAATATAATAGTAATAATATCTAGGTAGTAGGTTGGTAGAGAGCAACTGCCCAGGGAGGTACTACCGTCCTGCCAGGTGAGTGTAAAACTGAAGCCTGTCATTGTTTTATGCGATGGTAATATTGCTGGTGTCTCATAGACATGCAAGATTTCAGGTACGTCTTGCTACTTCTACTTACACTTAGGTCACACTACACATACATGTACAAGCATATATATATACACCCCTTTGGGTTTTCTTCTGTTTTCTTTCTAGTTCTTGTTCTTGTTTATTTCCTCTTACCTCCATGGGGAAGTGGAACAGAATTCTTCCTCCGTAAGCCATGCGTGTTGTAAGAGGCGACTAAAATGCCAGGAGCAAGGGGCTAGTAACCCCTTCTCCTGTATATATTACTAAATGTAAAAGGAGAAACTTTCGTTTTTCCTTTTGGGCCACCCCACCTCGGTGGGATACAGCCAGTGTGTTGAAAGAAAGAAAGAAAGAATAGTAATAATATCTAAGTAGTAGGTTGGTAGACAGCAACTGCCCAGGGAGGTACTACCGTCCTGCCAAGTGAGTGTAAAACGAAAGCCTGTAATTGTTTTACATGGTGGTAGGATTGGTGGTGTCCATTTTTCTGTCTCATAAACATGCAAGGTTTCAGGTACGTCTTGCTACTTCTTCTTACACTTAGGTCACCCTACACATACATGTACAAGCATATATATACAGTGGTCCCTCGTTGTTCGTAATTAATCCGTTCCTGGAGCCGTTACTATAAACGAAATTTACGATTTACGAATCAATTTTCCCCATAAGAAATAATGTAAATACAATTAATCCGTTCCTGACACCCAGAAGTATTAAAACAAAAAAAATTTTAACATGAAATATGCATGTAGTACATAAACAATACAATGGGAAATGATGAATGAAACATTAACAGCATAACACTTACCTTTATTGGAGATTCTTCTTAGTGTGTGGGAGACTGGAGGAGGAGAGAGAGTGGATTGTTTATAGTTTGGAAGGGTAATCCCCTTCCATCAACACCTCAGGTACCATTTGCTTTTCTGGGGTTGCTTCTCTTCTCTGTTTCTTAATGCCACTAGGACCACCTTGAGAGTCACTGGAGTCCTGTCTCACAAAATAACTGTGGAGAGAGCTCTGTTTCTGGCGTCTCTTTAACACTTCCCTAAAATGGCCCAAGACTTTGTCACTGCACATGTTGCCAACCTGGCTTGCAACAACCTTGTTAGGGTGATGTTTCTCCATAAAGCTTTCCATCTTACCCCACATAGTAAAAATCTCTTTAATTTCTGAAGAAGGCACCTTCTTCCATCTCTCTTCCTCCTCCTCTGCAGCAAGATTCTGAGCTGCGATGTGTTGCTCTTCCTGCTGAAGCTCTTGCAGCTCCTCAGTGGTAAGCTCTTCATTGTGGTCTTCCACCAATTCTTCCACATCCTCCAAACTCACATCCAACCCCATGGAACTCCCCAGTGCCACAATTGATTTTACAACAGACATAGGCTCATTAGGGTCAGTCCCAAATTCTTCAAAATCCCTCTTGTCGACACAATCTGGCCACAATTTTCTCTAGGCAGAGTTCAAAGTCCTGGTAGTCACTCCCTCCCAAGCCATATCTATAAGTGTTATGCAGTGGAGGATGCTGAAGTGTTCTCTCCAAAATTCCCTTAGGGTCAAGTGAGTGTCTGTGGTCACAATCAAGCACCTGTGAAACATTGCTTTTGTGTAGAGTTTTTTAAAGTTTGCAATAACCTGCTGGTCCATGGGTTGGAGGAGAGGAGTGGTATTCGGGGGCAAGAACTTTACTGTGATGAACCCAAACTCCTCGAAAATTAGGTCATCCAAGTTTGGAGGATGAGCAGGTGCATTGTCCATTACTAGCAGGTACTTGAGATCCAATTTCTTTTCCAGGAGATACTCCTTCACACTTGGGCCAAACACTTCATTGAACCACTCGACGAAAATTTCCCTCGTGACCCATGCCTTACTATTAGATTTCCAGAACACACACAATTTACTCTTCATAACATTGTTTTTCCTGAACACTCTGGGATTTTCAGAATGGTACACTAGTAATGGCTTCACTTTGAAATCCCCACTAGCATTAGCATAGAACATTAGCGTCAGCCTGTCTTTCATAGGCTTGTGTCCTGGCATTGCCTTTTCCTCTTGTGTAATGAAGGTCCTCTTTGGCATTTTCTTCCAAAAGAGGCCTGTTTCATCACAATTGAACACTTGTTCAGGTTTCAGTCCTTCAGCCTCTATGTACTCCTGGAATTCATGCACATATTTTTCAGCCGCCTTGTGGTCCGAACTGGCGGCCTCGCCATGCCTTACCACACTGTGTATGCCAGTACGGTTCTTAAATCTCTCAAACCAGCCTTTGCTGGCCTTAAATTCACTCACTTCACCACTATTTGCAGGCAATTTCTTTACCAAATCTTCATGCAACTGCCTAGCCTTTTCACAAATAAACGAAGTCATAAGAGTATCTCCTGCTAATTGTTTCTCATTTATCCACACCAATAATAACTTCTCAACCTCTTCGAGTACTGGTGATCTCATTTTTGTCAGCATAGTTACTCCCTTTGCAACAACAGCATCCTTTATTTCATTTTTCTTGGCTACTGTGGAACATAAGGTTGTGTAGGGTTTCTTATAAATCCTGGACAGTTCGGCCACATTTGTACCACTTTCATATTGTTCAATGATGGTTTTCTTAAATTCAATCGTATTTCTCACCTTCTTTACCACAGGCTTGGCACTAGGAGCTTTCTTTGGAGCCATGGTAGCTTATTTAGTACGTACTTGCAAGCACTAAACTAAATGGAATATTATGAAATATTTCGCTGGAGCACGTGAGGGGACCTTCGCTCACTGGTAAACAATGGCAGACTGGCTGCCGCCCTGGCTCATGCCGTGGGTACGCATCCCGGACGAACTACGACTCACGAGTCAACCTATGAAAAGCGAGTCCATGTTTATATGAAAATACCTCTATGATTGGCGAATTTTACGATTGCCGGGAACTACGAAAAGCGGGGGACCACTGTATATACATGCCCCTCTGGGTTTTCTTCTATTTTCTTACTAGTTCTTGTTCCTGTTTATTTCTTATCTCCATGGGAAAGTGGAACAGAGTTCTTCCTCCGTAAGCTATGCGTGTTGTAAGAGGCAACTAAAATGCCAGGAGCAAGGGGCTAATAACCCCTTCTCCTGTATAAATTACTAAATTTAAAAAGAGAAACTTTCGTTTCTCTTTTTGAGCCACCCTGCCTTGATGGGATACGGCTGGTTTGTTGAAAAAAAAAAAAAGTAATAATAATAATAATAGCAACAACAGTAAGGAGAAACTTCAAAAGGCTGCCAGTAGCTGGTGCCACCATCAACAAAACATTGGTAATCAATACTTTTCACCTGTCTAGACTTAAGTAGTCTATAAGTATTAGGTTAAGTCTGCCCGAAATGCTTCAGCATGATAGTGGCTTTCTTCGCTCCAATCATATTATGATAACACATTGTAACCTTTGCAAAGAAATAAGCATTTTATTTATTTATTTAAGGAACCTCCCTTGAGGGGGAAAGTACGCATCCTGAAATTTCATTCGTATCCAGAAGCAAAAAAATTGACTGAACAACAGTTCGTATCCTGAAAAGTTTGTATGGTGGAGCGTTCATAAGCCGAGGTTCCGCTGTATTTAAATTTGAAATGATTCATGAAATTCATAATTTTCCAAATTAAAATGAAAATTCTGAATTTAAATTTACAGCTGATTCCCAGAGATAGCCTGGCAAAACTTGATATTGATCTACTGTATTTATGAGGAAGAGTGGGTAAGCAAGCAAGTGGGAACACTAGCAATTGGGTGAGAAAGTATGTTAAGAATGTGGGAAAGTGAGGGTAAGGGCAAGTGAGGGCAAGCAAGAGAGTGGGATGACAGGAAAGAGTTGGAGGTTCAAGTAAGCAAGTGGAGGGTAGTTAAGAGTGGAGAGAAATAATGGATAAAGTAGGCAAGTGAGGGAGGGGGTGTGGGTAAGAAGAATGTCACTGCTATAGCTACCGCTACCTCAGTAGGCTTATAGGGGTGATTGTGGAAAGTGTGTCATTCAGCAAGTTTGTTCCCTCGTGTATTCCCTTTTGCTCATAGTTACATTGACTGAAGTGACTTTTGTGGCAAACGACTACAGTTCCTAACATTAAATAAAGAAATGAAGTACTTGTACTGTAGTCAATGTGAATGAACTTCTCTCTGCTACTGGCATGGAAAGGTATACTGTAGTGTTTTGTCAGTCTTTCTGAGTTTATAGCATGCTGTTGTGTGATGCCATAATGTTGATGTTGCATATCTTTTTTATTAAGCAAAATTGAAAGGAAAGCAAAAGCAGCCATGTCTTAAAATTTGTGGCTACTGTTAGTTTTCCTTGATGTTTGTTTTAATTTATAATGTATATACTGTATATATATATATAAATATATAATGTAATCTAGAACAGTAGGGCCCCGACTATGTGTTCCAACTTATGACATTTCACACTTACTACGTTGGCACTTTTTAACCAGTTAATTAGCTATGGACACATGATCTGCACTTCCAACAGTGGGAATCCTTATAAATGTATACATTCTTAATTTGTTTTTTACCAGATGCATTCACACTTAATGTATGATCATTCTAGAAATGCATGTATAGAGCTCACATTTGTTTTGTAGATATTGGTTAAAATTTTTAGACATAATTACATTCTGTGATAGGTGCCACTTCTGCTGATTTGTGCTGGATGTGCTAGTGAGTGAGGTGTGGAGAAAGCATTTATTCAACTTCAGCAACACTATCCCTCCACATCCCTTACACAGTTAACCTCAAGATTATCTTTCCATACTATGGGTGGGGCCCCACTTATACAGCAGGTTAGATTCTGGGCTACTGCTGCAAAGCAAAAATTGCTGTTAAGTGAAACATAGCCTTATTTTCACTTTCAAATGCATGTAAAAGCCTGATAACATGTTTACACTGTCAAATATTAAGTGAGCAATAGAGCTAGGCCTAAAAATTGCATGAACAGTACACATTACTTACCTTTTAATATTTTCATGATCAGTTATGGAAGGAGAAAAGAGAATATGAATGTGTAAATTCAAGAATTATGTGGATTAAAGTAAAGGTTGGATGCGAGAAGTGGGTCATAATAAGCGTGTATGCACCTGGAGAAGAGAGGAATGCAGAGGAGAGAGAGAGATTTTGGGAGATGTTAAGTGAATGTATAGGAGCCTTTGAACCAAGTGAGAGAGTAATTGTGGTAGGGGACTTGAATGCTAAAGTAGGAGAAACTTTTAGAGAGGGTGTGGTAGGTAAGTTTGGGGTGCCAGGTGTAAATGATAATGGGAGCCCTTTGATTGAACTTTGTATAGAAAGGGGTTTAGTTATAGGTAATACATATTTTAAGAAAAAGAGGATAAATAAGTATACACGATATGATGTAGGGCGAAATGACAGTAGTTTGTTGGATTATGTATTGGTAGATAAAAGACTGTTGAGTAGACTTCAGGATGTACATGTTTATAGAGGGGCCACAGATATATCAGATCACTTTCTAGTTGTAGCTATACTGAGAGTAAAAGGTAGATGGGATACAAGGAGAATAGAAGCATCAGGGAAGAGAGAGGTGAAGGTTTATAAACTAAAAGAGGAGGCAGTTAGGGTAAGATATAAACAGCTATTGGAGGATAGATGGGCTAATGAGAGCATAGGCAATGGGGTCGAAGAGGTATGGGGTAGGTTTAAAAATGTAGTGTTAGAGTGTTCAGCAGAAGTTTGTGGTTACAGGAAAGTGGGTGCAGGAGGGAAGAGGAGCGATTGGTGGAATGATGATGTAAAGAGAGTAGTAAGGGAGAAAAAGTTAGCATATGAGAAGTTTTTACAAAGTAGAAGTGATGCAAGGAGGGAAGAGTATATGGAGAAAAAGAGAGAAGTTAAGAGAGTGGTGAAGCAATGTAAAAAGAGAGCAAATGAGAGAGTGGGTGAGATGTTATCAACAAATTTTGTTGAAAATAAGAAAAAGTTTTGGAGTGAGATTAACAAGTTAAGAAAGCCTAGAGAACAAATGGATTTGTCAGTTAAAAATAGGAGAGGAGAGTTATTAAATGGAGAGTTAGAGGTATTGGGAAGATGGAAGGAATATTTTGAGGAATTGTTAAATGTTGATGAAGATAGGGAAGCTGTGATTTCGTGTATAGGGCAAGGAGGAATAACATCTTGTAGGAGTGAGGAAGAGCCAGTTGTGAGTGTGGGGGAAGTTCGTGAGGCAGTAGGTAAAATGAAAGGGGGTAAGGCAGCCGGGATTGATGGGATAAAGATAGAAATGTTAAAAGCAGGTGGGGATATAGTTTTGGAGTGGTTGGTGCAATTATTTAATAAATGTATGGAAGAGGGTAAGGTACCTAGGGATTGGCAGAGAGCATGCATAGTTCCTTTGTATAAAGGCAAAGGGGATAAAAGAGAGTGCAAAAATTATAGGGGGATAAGTCTGTTGAGTGTACCTGGTAAAGTGTATGGTAGAGTTATAATTGAAAGAATTAAGAGTAAGACGGAGAATAGGATAGCAGATGAACAAGGAGGCTTTAGGAAAGGTAGGGGGTGTGTGGACCAGGTGTTTACAGTGAAACATATAAGTGAACAGTATTTAGATAAGGCTAAAGAGGTCTTTGTGGCATTTATGGATTTGGAAAAGGCGTATGACAGGGTGGATAGGGGGGCAATGTGGCAGATGTTGCAAGTGTATGGTGTAGGAGGTAGGTTACTGAAAGCAGTGAAGAGTTTTTACGAGGATAGTGAGGCTCAAGTTAGAGTATGTAGGAAAGAGGGAAATTTTTTCCCAGTAAAAGTAGGCCTTAGACAAGGATGTGTGATGTCACCGTGGTTGTTTAATATATTTATAGATGGGGTTGTAAGAGAAGTAAATGCGAGGGTTTTGGCAAGAGGCGTGGAGTTAAAAGATAAAGAATCACACACAAAGTGGGAGTTGTCACAGCTGCTCTTTGCTGATGACACTGTGCTCTTGGGAGATTCTGAAGAGAAGTTGCAGAGATTGGTGGATGAATTTGGTAGGGTGTGCAAAAGAAGAAAATTAAAGGTGAATACAGGAAAGAGTAAGGTTATGAGGATAACAAAAAGATTAGGTGATGAAAGATTGAATATCAGATTGGAGGGAGAGAGTATGGAGGAGGTGAACGTATTCAGATATTTGGGAGTGGACGTGTCAGCGGATGGGTCTATGAAAGATGAGGTGAATCATAGAATTGATGAGGGAAAAAGAGTGAGTGGTGCACTTAGGAGTCTGTGGAAACAAAGAACTTTGTCCTTGGAGGCAAAGAGGGGAATGTATGAGAGTATAGTTTTACCAACGCTCTTATATGGGTGTGAAGCGTGGGTGATGAATGTTGCAGCGAGGAGAAGGCTGGAGGCAGTGGAGATGTCATGTCTGAGGGCAGTGTGTGGTGTGAATATAATGCAGAGAATTCGTAGTTTGGAAGTTAGGAGGAGGTGCGGGATTACCAAAACTGTTGTCCAGAGGGCTGAGGAAGGGTTGTTGAGGTGGTTCGGACATGTAGAGAGAATGGAGCGAAACAGAATGACTTCAAGAGTGTATCAGTCTGTAGTGGAAGGAAGGCGGGGTAGGGGTCGGCCTAGGAAGGGTTGGAGGGAGGGGGTAAAGGAGGTTTTGTGTGCGAGGGGCTTGGACTTCCAGCAGGCATGCGTGAGCGTGTTTGATAGGAGTGAATGGAGACAAATGGTTTTTAATACTTGACGTGCTGTTGGAGTGTGAGCAAAGTAACATTTATGAAGGGATTCAGGGAAACCGGCAGGCCGGACTTGAGTCCTGGAGATGGGAAGTACAGTGCCTGCACTCTGAAGGAGGGGTGTTAATGTTGCAGTTTAAAAACTGTAGTGTAAAGCACCCTTCTGGCAAGACAGTGATGGAGTGAATGATGGTGAAAGTTTTTCTTTTTCGGGCCACCCTGCCTTGGTGGGAATCGGCCGGTGTGATAATAAAAAAAAATAAAAAAAATATTTTCATCCTTAGTTTTTAGTAAGTGGTGAATATATTTATTGTAGGAAGTCTGAATAAATGAAGAATGGGTAAATTGAAAACTGCTGCATAAGTGAAATGCTGTAAAGTGAAGTGCTGTAAAATGGGGCTTACTTGTATATACTCAGGCACGTTAATGCTCACCATAAAATTGAGGGAGTGATGAGCATATGTAAAGAGTCTTGAGTTAGACTTGAAGCAAGAGAGGGTGTGAGTGAATATGAGAGAGAATATAGGTGTGCTTTTCCCTATAAATCTGTTACTTCACACTGTAATTAATCATAGCAGTGAAGAAGTGGAGAGCATATGTAAAGTTTTGTGTTATACTATACCTCTGTTCTTTTTAATTAACTTGTATACATTAATTAAACAGATTTTATTACTATTTGTAAGGGGAAAAGAACCACTGAATGTAAAATATTGGGTAAAATATTTTTTGAAAAAAATTAATTGAAATTAGATATGGAATGTTATGGCACAGAAGCGACTTAGATTATAACATGGGTTTCCATGAGAAAACAGGTTCCAAGTACCAAACAATAGACTTACCATGAATTTTCAGGAGCACATAAATTTCATTTGCGGGGGCCCTACATTTCCTCAGGGAGGTTCCTTGATGCTGTGAGGGGCTGCTGATCTAGGGAATTGGACTTGGGCTCTCTTTCCTTGGATTGAATCTGAATGCTTCCCATTCCCCTACCTATTGTATGGCTCCTGCAGGTTCAGTGCTCTCCCATGAATGTAATAATGATAATAATAATAATGGAGCCTTGCATATATATGTATATGTAATACAGTATATAATTGTGTGTCAAGTAGGGCTGTTATTTTATTAGTGTTCTGTAAATAATTCTTATTTACAGAACACTATGTTTATACTGTACATAAATGTGCACTTTTGTACAGTTCCTCATTCTAGGGTTTCACTGTACACTTTTTCTGGCTTGATCTATAAGAGAAATAACAAACAGCCCTCTCTTTCCACAACCTTTATAAGCAGTGTTTATCCTGGGATGAATTTTTACAAGGTCTTTCAGTCCATGAATTACATCCCTAACTTAAAGCTGTTTGAACAAAGTGTACAATCCCGGCCGGGGGTATGGTTTCGATAGGACCTATTTTATCCAAAAATAAGTTAACAAAGTGCCCAACCAAAGGAATGTTAATGGGCTTTTACCCATGATTTGTTTATGGAAAATATACCCAACATCCAAAATTAGCATTTTTTTTTTATTGTAGAATGGGATTCCAAAATGCAGATACCTGAGAGCAGTAGTCTTATGGTTCCCCCTGCTTGACCTAGCTCTTCGTTGACCATTAGTTAATGAGACAGCTTGTGTTAGCTATTTTTCCATACTATAAATTCTGCTGTAATTAAACTAAATCAAAAGTATTATTCTCCACCTCTCCCGCGTGCCATCCATTAACCATTATAATCATGTGAAAGCGCTGAACTCGTATAGGCCAAATAACACCTGGAGAATGGGAGGTAGTCATGTTTGATTCAGGAAAGAGGAGGGTAGCTCCAATTTTTTTTGGATCAAGAGCCCTTCACCAGCATCCTGGGGCATGACTTGAAGATATCTGTTTGCCAGAACACCCTTGTATTAGCCATTGTTTTAGATTTTTCAGAACAACATTTTATATAATAGTTTTATACTTTAAAGAAACAAAAGTAAAGTCTTGTTAGTTCCTACTCTAAGGTGTTAACAATAAGACTGTGACAACTAATATGCATCTGCTTTCTGTCTCTAACTGCATGCAGCCTGGATGACTTGGTTTGTGGAGAAGAGGAAGTAGGAGCCTCCACAAAGAAATGTTATAAATCTTCCAAAAACCTCTATTCCTCCTATTCCTTTTCAACCACTCTCCCCACCATCCAAGAAAAACTTCCTCTAGATGATTCTGAAAATGTTTCAAGTAATAGTGATCCAAACCATAACTTGCAGATATCTCTAGAGAATGGGGGACATTGTCAGTGCCCTGGGTTAGATGAGGACTCACAGAGGGTCAGGTGTCTGCCAAAAGTGCAGCGCACTGTTTCATTTAGTTTTAGCAGAGTTTGCCCTAAACTTAATTCCTGTGGGGCCAAATTAGGCTTGTCATCCCATATGACTGTGATTCCTGACATGGTAGAATTGTTGCCTGCCATAAATGTAGAGCCATATGATAAAGCACAGCAGAGATGAAGCAAAATTCATGTCTGTGACCCTTTATTACTGCACCTTCCAGACATCCTTCTGCATGTTTTCCATTTATTATTGCATCCTCCAGCCATCCTTCTGCATGCTCTACTTTTTCATTAATGGTTCATTTTGCCTTACTTAATTTTTGTAGAGAAATAGATTTTTATATATGGCATCTTGATAAATTTGCACTGGTTATATTTTAGTGCTGTAATGTTTCTTAGTTACATAATGATTAAAAATATAACTGAAATATTACATGTCTTTTTTTTTTTTTGCTTCATAAATTTGGATTTTTTTATTCTTTTGTTACACAGTGTTTCTAATTTTTATACACTTTGTTTACCTTTTCTTTCCCATTAATTGGGATTGCAATATAATTTTTAGAAAGAGCTGAAGACATTTAGTTTAAATATCAACCTTAGCATACTTATGAATTAATGACACAAGAGAATAGTTCTCAGACAAAAGATGGGTGCACTATAGATGTGTGATACTGTACAGTATGTGTGTTATCTTAATAAATGGGGCACTTTGTGAGATAAAAGTGAGGTTGGGTACTTTTGCATTATAGATGAACTGTAGTGGAACAGAATATAGTAATTATGTTGTTTAAGCATATTGGTGTTTTGATGGTTTGAGTTAGAGGACCTGAGTCCTCCAGGGGATAACTTTATGTAGGAAAAGAAAGCCAAGAGTAAATGCGAGTAAAGAAAGTTCTTATGTTTGGAAAAACACACAGTTGTAGAGGAATAGCAACCAGGGAAGAGAAAGGGTCAAAGCTGAGTTTAGATATTTATTGTGCCTATTACTTTTATATAAAAAAGTGCTAAAACTTAGTGGATGATTTATTTCAGTAATTATGACAGTGGGAAAGCAGTAGTTAAAAATTAAGAGGAGAGAAATGAGAGGTGCTTAAAATGCCTTGTCATATAGAAGAAACCATGAGAGAGAGCATGAGAGAGTGAGAGATAAAGCAAGAGTGCAGTTTACAGAGTATTGCTTTCAGCAGTTGTGTAGTTGAGATCACAAAGATTTCCATGGGTAATGACAAGTCAGCAGTGAGATGAGTGATGGTTAAAATAATCATGTATCTGATATTACAGGTAGGAAGTTGGTAGTCACAACTTCTCAGGATGGTATTTATGTATTGTCATGTAAATGATAAAATAAAAGATACTGTACCTCCAAGTGGGTTAAGGGGTTGCTCCATACTTCATCTATATCATTTTATGTAGAAGAGAACTACAGATAATCTTTGTATAGAGTTTTAAACCCATAAAAGGCTTCACCTGAATTAGTGAATTCAGCACTGTAAATGTGAATGCTCTGTATACTATAACACTACAGTACCCTGTAGTATGAAAATGAGGATCACCATCATTATATGCAGGGGTAACACATATCAATCCATGTTATTGTGTGTGTTTGTTACATGAAAGATTCATAAACTTTTTCTTAAATTTAAATTTACTGCAAACGGTTTTAGTATTCCTTAAAATTATATTTTGTACAATATTGTACTTTCATGAATGTGTATCATAGGTAATTCAGCTGTCATATTCTCTATATTATAAATATAGAGATAATAATGCCACTGTCAAACCTACTTTTATTTTCTTAGACTAATTTAAAAATTGTATTACAAAATGATCCTTGTAGGAGAGTACTTGCACAGTAATTTAAAGTGTTGAGGGCATTTTGATCTCTGAAGGGATGAGATTGAGAGTGCAAGTGCTCAAATGTGATACATTTCCGGAGTTTTATGGCTAATACTGTACTTAATGTATGGAAAATAGCTACAAATAACTTTTCTTTACATCCACTGTTTTGGAATTAGTACATCAGCTTTATTTTTATTGAACAGTACAGCTGTTGTTTTAATATTTGTTCAGTAGTTTACATGTAAATTTGAGGCTAAACTACAGTATCATGTAAGTGAAATGATAAAAATAGATACAGTATTAATCTTGTATTATTCTACACTATTTTTTTAGCACTAAAAATATTCCTTACCTTCCAATGAATGTACTGTATTGTAACTAGAATATATATAACCATGTGTTGTTCATTACAAAAATGAATTTTCTAATGTACTATTTTTTCTAATTATTTTAGTATCTTTATAACGGTAATTTTTGATGTCTAGGAAAATAATTATGGAGTATGTATTTGTAATTTGATAATGGTGATATTTCTTCCCACTGGATGCCACTCTCTGAGGACTAATGAGGTAATTTATTTTCTGGGTTGCCTGTAATTAAAATGTATTTTGAAATTAAATGAGGAATGAATTTCGTTTTGATTGAAGGTCTCTCTCTAAAATATTTAGCAATAAATAATAATTTGAATAATAAAGTACTAGTGTATGATACATTCTAAAAAAAAAGATTCAATGGATACAGTATTTCATTAACAAACATTAAATAATTACATTATCTTTTACAGTGTATATATCGAGGTTATTAATTATTATATTTGATCAAGTACCTTTGTGTGGATGTATTATATAACTTTTACCATTTGTTGTAAGCTTTCCTGAAATAGATATTTATACATATAAGGATTTACACATACCACCACTTCCTTAGACCTGTTATTCAATTATTATTATTATTATTCTTTCAACAAACTGGCCGTATCTCACCGAAGCAGGGTGACCCAAAAAGAAAAACGAAAGTTTATCTTTTGAACTTTAGTAGTGTATACAATACAATACAATTTTTATTTTTTTTGCAAGTTTACATTGAGAGAGGGGTGGGATTGAATTATGGGGAATCAAATACAAAATGGGAGTTGACAGTTACTTTTTGCTGATGATACTGTGCTTATGGGTGATTCTAAAGAAAAGTTGCAAAGGTTAGTGGATGAGTTTGGGAGGATGTGTAAAGGTAGAAAATTGAAAGTGGACATAGATAAGAGCAAGGTGATGAGGGTATCAAATGATTTAGATAAAGAAAAATTGGATATCACATTGGAGAGGAGGAATATGGAAGAAGTAAATGTTTTCAGATATGTATTTGGGAGTTGATGTTTCAGCGGATGGGTTTATGAATGATGAGGTTAACCATAGAATTGATGAGGGAAAAAAGATGAGTGGTGCGTTGAGGTATATGTGGAGACAAAAAACTTTATCAATGGAGGCAAAGAAGAGAAAGAGAATGTATGAAAGTATAGTGGTACCAACTCTGTTATATGGGTGTGAAGCTTGGGTTATAAATGCTGCACCGAGGAGGCGGTTGGAGGCAGTGGAGATGTCCTGTCTAAGGAAAATGTGTGGTGTAAATATGCAGAAAATTCGGAGTGTGGAAATTAGAAGGTGTGGAGTTAATAAAGTACCAGTCAGAGGGCTGAAGATGGGTTGTTGAGGTGGTTTGGTCATTTAGAGAGAATGGATCAAAGTAGAATGACATGGAGAGCGTATAAATCTGTAGGGGAAGGAAGGCAGGGTAGGGGTTGTCCTCGAAAAGGTTGGAGGGAGGGGGTAAAGGAGGCTTTGTGGGCGAGGGGCTTGGACTTCCAGCAAGCGTGCGTGAGCGTGTTAGATAGGAGTGAATGGAGACAAATGGTATTTGGGACCTGACGATCTGTTGGAGTGTGAGCAGGGCAATATTAGTGAAGGGATTCAGGGAAATCGGTTATTTTTTTATAGCCGGACTTGAGTCCTGGAAATGGGAAGTACAATGCCTGCACTTTAAAGGAGGGGTTTGGGATATTGGCAGTTTGGAGGGATATATTGTATATCTTTATATGTATATGCTTCTGAACTGTTGCCAACTTGTTAAAAAAAATGCACACAGTGCATTCCCAACTATATTTAGTTAGATTTTATTAAAAACTTTTTCTTATTCTTCTTCAAAAGATAAAGGGCACCATTCAGTCAGTAGACAAGACTTTGACTTGGCCATTTGTGCTGTTTCTTCATATTTTTTATTGCTGCCTAATTGTATTTTAATATAATGTACATTTTTTGTTTTCCCAGGGAATATGTGAAGGATGCACGTGAGGAGCGGCGAGCGTGGATTAAGAAAGCCAGGGCAACATGAGACCTCATCATTATCCTGTCCTATGTTCCCCTGCTTTATACAGAAACACTAATATTTCCTCATATATGTGTCTGTCCATTTATATGATGATGCAGAATTATAATTATGCTCATAGATATTGACTAGCTTGACACAGAACCAGCCAAAGATTTTGGTCTCTTACACAAGTTGACACACACTCATGAATCCCTATGCTCACACTTGTGGACACTTACATTAACTGATATAAACACTTTCTTTCAACACACCGGCCGCATCCCACCAAGGCAGGGTGGCCCAAAAGGAAAAACGAAAGTTTCTCCTTTTACATTTAGTAATATATACAGGAGAAGGGGTTACTAGCCCCTTGCTCCCGGCATCTGATATAAACACGTAACACAATTATCACCATATGCATCAGACCTGGGATAGTTTCTGTGATGCTGATTTGGGCATGATAGTGAGATAAAAGCTATAATGTGTACTTAATTTTTACAGGGTACTTAAGATACATCTAAAAAGTTGCATACTATAACAATGTACATTAAGTCTGAAACATGACACACAATTGTTTATTCTATTATTTAATGTGATTAATGACCCATACAGGTTTGAAGTTTGTTCTTTAATATAATAATTATTTAATAATTGCTGTATAAAATGTCAACACTTCTTACCAGTGGTATATTTTTTTTTTTGTAAAATGTATGCAGTGACAAGAATTTTGTAAATTAGTTATTAGTAAGTACAGTATTATTGTACTTCATCTCACATGCATTACAGGTATGACTAATGTAAAACTAAGAAGTCTGTCACATTTATATTTTCAAATTTATTTGTAATTAGAAAAGGGAAAGCCATTTATATACATTTATATTCCCATTGAATTTGGCTGTTAAGTAATTTTTAAATTATAATGAATAATATACTGCAATTAGCAAAACTAATACAGTGATATAACAGGATATAGTTTAAGGAATTATTTGATGAACAGTAAGGAACACGTTTGAAAATATTAATATACAAACTATAAATACTACTGTGTAATCAGTTATTTTTTGAAAGGCTATTTGGCTGATTAGAAAAGCAAAAACAAATATAGTAATTTCTTAAATATTTCTAGCATCAGAAGAATTGTCTGCAGCTGTTCTGATCAAGGAATCACATGAACATTAATGTTTAAATGATTCTTTACAATTGTTATTATAATAATGGCTAGTGATAATGATGGCTGTTCATGATGTTGAATGTGAGCAAGCAGGTAATTACCTGTCTTTGAAGGATGAATCAATAATTGCATTGAAATCACAAACACTAGCTTGGCTTTTAAGCACTATTTTAATTGCAGTAATTTTGATGCCTGTGTCTCCTGTCAAAAGATGATTGATCTATCTGAAAAGTGCACCATAAATTTCACTTACATTGGATAATGCAAAATATTTCTTAAATGCTTAATATTTGTTAAGATGTTTGAAATGGCATCTAGTATCTTACAAATTTGTTAAAGAATATATAAGCGAGATTACATTATTAAACAATCTTTCTCCACCCTCACTCTTATCTCTTTACCCAGCAAGTGAAAAGTACTGTAATGAAATTGAGTATAGTGAGAGAAAGCATCTCTCAGAAACTGATAAAAATACCTAGGAGACATCATAACACCAAGTCTGTCCTCTGAAGTGCCAGTAGACAGAATATCAAATTCATAAGTTATGCTAATAATTGGAAGGATGGCCTTCAGAAATATTGAGACTCCCTCAAGTCCTTTATTACCACATGTGCTACAAATCCTTGAGCATAGAGTGCAAGTATGGAACCCTCACCTAGGTAAACATAGTGATACTCTTAAAAAGTCTGAAGATATTTATTCAGACTACGACCAAAGTTGCATGTTTTGTGCTGTGAGTAGAGACTACATGCTAGATCTGTCCTGGGAGGAACACTGAGCAATAGATATGATCATAAAAACATATTCTGGAAGTAGACATGGTTGACAAGGAGAGACCCACTACCCAATGACATGAATGTAAACTAAAAAGTCATCATAGTATAAGAAAATGCTTCAACGTAAAGGTAGTGATCCAGTGGAAGGAACTAGTCAAGGACTCGAACATAAATTTGGGACTAATTCTAATCAATCAAAAGTAAAGTAAACCCAAGTGCTAGAGCTAATTTCCCACAATTCAGATAGGTTGATGTCATATAAGGAACAGGACCTGATCTTCCCTTTGCTCACTCTTGTGTGTCAAATTATGTATTAAGATAATTTTTTACTCTTTCCCTCCTTCACCCCCACTCATCCTACACTCCCACAAGCAGGTCAATATACAGCAGCCATCACCTGGAGAGGATAGGGCTGACCATGGGACAACATTGGTTCAGACAGGAAATCATACCTCTCTAACATACTCAAGTTTTATACAATAATAGAATCTTGCAAATAAGGCATGGATGTGAGGATTGCATATTCCCAAGTGTCTGAAAAGACTCCATGTCACTAGTTTTAAAACTGGAAAAGCAGGCCAAGATGTTATGTAGGGTACTCATCTGTTTAACTATGTACCCTGCACCTGACAGGAAGGAGACAAAGTAGTACTGTATCAACCAAGAGTAAAGCAGTTGTGCTAGAAAAGTATGACGATTTAGTAGACATAAAACCTATAATTGGAGAATGTAACAGAAGGTTAGAATATTATGTGATGGATAAATTCATGAAGCTAAGCTTAGAGATGAACTTCTTAACATTGAAGGCACAAAGGAACATGATACTCAAGACACTGAACAAAGACTTTTCAACAAGTGAGACCAGGGCGTGGGATATCAATGGTTAAAAACCCAAATGGCCAAAGAAATTTAAGAACTAACTTCTTTATAAATTCTTCAGCATGTAGGTGGTGAGCATGTAAAATGTGCTAAGGGAAGGGGTAATAGAGGCAACCTCTATAGTGTGTTCAAATATAAATACGTACCTCTATAACACAGCCCCCCCCTCCCCCCATTAAGGGAGGTTCCTTGATTCCAGGAATTTTACCCCATGGTGCTGTACGAGCCCTATGGGTTTAATGCTCTCCATAAGTGTAACATTAATAGTATGATACAGCACAGGAAACTTGGGAACATGCTGGGTGAACAGTGGTTAAGCAATGTGGCCTGGGATTATTACATTAATGAGGAACACTAAACCTGTAAGTGTCATACAGTGCCTGGAGAAAATGGGAGGTATTATTTTTTTTGAGGGATGGGAAGGCAGACTCAATTTCTTGAATCCAGTCCCTCACAGGTGTTAAGGAACCTTTCTTGAGGGGTGGGCAAAGGGAGCTAGGTTATTTGCTAGCACAAGCAGGCAAGTGTACACACAGGCAACCCACACTTTTTCATTCTCCCCATTCTATTCATTTATACTCCTTCACTTACACTTCCCTCCCTCTCTAACCACCCTCTTTCTCTTTAGTCTTTTCACTCACAAACACTTAATAATATAGCTTCTTTCATTATCACTATATATTTCTTCAACCTATAGCTGAAAACACATCAGACAAAATGTTAACAAGAGATCAGTCAGGATTTCACAGTCAAGCTGATGAGTTTTCTGCTGGAGTCGGTTTTTTGTTGAGTAAAAATGTGATATATGATGGAATATTTCATTTGTGTCCTATTACTTGTTAAATTTTAATATATTGTAAAATGAATGTATATGCAGCTATTGGCATAAAACACTAATGGGTATGCAGTAGCAATATTGAAGTATTGAGCATGAGTTAAGTTTCTTTAATTTGCCAGATTTTATAAGAATGCTTGACTATTAATTATACTCGTCCTGTCACCATTTTTTTTATATGTACCTACAAGTCAAAAAGGATACTCATTATTGTCATAAACTAGTACTACCATACACAACATGTAAATAGGAGGCCTTAATACTGTACTTGATGATGCAGTCTCAACTTTTAACAGAGCAGACTAGCTTACTGGAGTGAAACTAAGGCAAAACTCTTCAGCAGCTGAAAAAAAAGAGGCTTTTACAGAATACTGAAAAAAAAAGTTGTATTGCTCTGCACAAAATTTTTTTTTTATCCCTAACTATAATAAAAAAAATTATGGCATATTTATAACAAAAGCATGAAACAATTTATTAACACTTTGAATTTAAAAATAAAATTGGGTGATTTAATTTCAATTTCATAATTTAAAATGCTGTAGAGGCATGAGCACTAACACTGGTCCCTGGTGTGAGGCTTGGGATTGTCATAGTACATCATAAATTTAGCTCCATTAGCATAAATGAACTATGGCTAAAGTATGATATTTTTATGCTGTAAATGCTATGAAAGACATTGTGAATACGGTGTATGCAAACTGTTTCCTTAATTTTCAAGGGCATATGAAGATGCTGTGGAAAGTTCATCCATTGATTACACATGTTTACTTGTGCCTTAAGCTTGTCATGCTATTGTCATTGACTAGACATGATTTCAGTACACCTATACAAGCTGTTGTATGTTTAGTGCAGATTCATAGAATTTAAATTTAATTTCTGTGATGTAAGAATGTAAGCTTTTTCACAGTATCTCTCTGCCACCTTTTTTTTTTTTTTTTTTTTTACATATGATTTTTTTTTTATTCCACTGAAGCTGCTATGCAAGTATTTGTCAAAATAGTATGTTGTTAATGTTACTGTAACTAAGAAATAAAAACTAAGCAATAGTAATTACTGTGGTTCATGTGCTTCAGTATGTGAGAACTACAGTAGTAAGCGAACAGTTTTGATGTAAAGCAGCAGCATTTGACTTTTTTTACTCATCTTTTTTTTTATTTAGCTTATTGATAATTAATGAGAGCATTCATGTATTGTGATTATCATTCAAATATTACTTTAATTAAAGCTTAAACCATAGCTAAATTTAAAATTCCCAATTTAGGTAAAATCGGAAAAAGATTACACAAAAAATTCATGCAGAATAGATTTTGTAGTTTATGGTACTTTATTTCTGAGATATGCATTTCTTTTACTTAATTTAGTTTCATATGTAATTGTTTTTAATGATCTGATGCCTTGGTTACATCTTACCAGGAACTGTGCAGGTCACATTAAGTAAAATATTTTTTTTTGTGGAACAAATTGATAGGTTGGAGTACAGTTAATTCCTGTCTTTTTTACATGTCAGTAACTGAAATGTTCAATTTAATAATAATTCTTAAATGGTGTTTGTGTTTTATTTTTCTAAGCATGGGCAATGTTTGTGAAACTTGTGGAGAGCTGACAAGCAGATGACAGACAAAAAATCATAAGCCTTTATTATAATGTTTCCCTCAATGAATGCTTTATTGAGGTATACAGAAAATCCATCTTGCTCCTTACACATGATCCCGGTGGAACCGAACTTATCCTCCCCCTTTATTTTTTTTTAGATCAAACCTGAATTACTCCCAGTTCCCCAGACATTATATAATTACAGGTTTAGTGCTCTTCCCTGCTTGAAATATAAAGAAGTATTCCCTCGACTGTATGAGCCATCTAGTCAAATGAGAAGGTGAATTAATACATGCAACAATTTGGTATTTTTATTGACGTGACATTTCACTTGCTCACCAGGCTCTTCAGTCGAAATCCAGAGGAGACAGCAAAAGTCATGGAGCTGTAGATATGAGGCGCTATTGTAGCAGTACTACTGATGGGGAATAACTATATTCATGTTGACCCCTTTATTGTTCCTGAGGCATTCCAGGATAGTGTGCCTTATATCTTTAATTTGTAGTAAAATGCTGGGAAATTCAACTTGAAGAATCCAATCAGACCCCCACGCTTGGTTTTTCTTCCATGGTGAGAAAAGAAGTGGGTAAGCTCATTCTTATTGCTTTCCTGTGGACCCAGAATTTGAGTAGTAGAACATAGAGGAAGGAATGAGACTTGTTACTCTTTTCTGACTGATTACAGTATCTGCAAATATTGGCTGTTCTTAAGAATTTAACTTCCTATGAGCAGACTTCATTACATTGTGTGGGAATTAGCTTATTTTTGTCTTGGATCCCCACTGCCATGCACGAAAGCCCAACTGCCTACGGTGGCTTCTCGCTCTTTTTCTTAACCACTTCCGATCTCATTCTCATGGCATCGCAGTGTACACCACTTGTTCCAAGTCTTCTGATGGCATCGGATTTGCAGCAGTGTGTCCGGAAAGCATTGTGTGAGGGCATTTATTATCCTCGGCTAGTATTTTTACGGTTGAATTGTATGCCATTCTCATAGCATTTATCAGTATTGCATCTATGCCTGTGTCACCATTTGTGGTCGTTTCAGACTCCCTTAGTGCCTTACAGGCTATACGAAAATTTGATACACCTCATCCATCCCCTGGTTCTTTGTATCCAACTTTGGTTATGCCGTACTTTTAGCAAGCACAAAGATATTGTTATTGTTGGGTCCCTGGTCATGTTGACGTACAGGGCAATGAACAGGCAGACACTGCTGCATGGTCAGCAGTACATGACCTCCTAGTTTCATATAGAGGTGTTCCTTTTACAGACTATTTTGCTGTAATTGCTACCTGCCTTCACACCCGTTGGCAACAACGTTGGTCTGATCTGCTCCATAACAGACAACAGTCTATTAAACCAAGCACGTACATGTATAGGTTTCTGGCCGTCTTCTTGTCATCACTGTTGAGGTTGGGAGACTACTCTCTCCTATCTGCGTATCGGCCACACTTGTCTTACTCATGGGTATCTCATGGAGAGGCACCCTGTTCCACTCTGTGAGCATTGTCAAGTTCCAGTTTCTGTTAGCCACATTCTTTAGTTTCAAGGCAGTGGCACTGAAAAAATGAATTACCCAGATAAGAGTGGCAGAGTAGATATAAAAATCAATAGGCAAGAAATCAGTGATGCCGATTAAAGTGATCTAGTATGCATAGCCCAGTCTTAACCCTTACAAACACATCTTGGTGAGTGCATCACTCTCCACAACATGCCAGCACACATCCCCGCACTACACCACACACAACCACTCTCCACAACTTAGCACCACACATCACCCTCCACACAACATCACTAACCTTTAAAATACATCATCTATGAAACATCACCACTCTTCACAAAACACTGTCTACAACACATCACTCTCCCAATCCATCACCTACAATTCATCAGTACCCTCCACAATACATCCTCCTCCTCCACAACACATCATCCTTCCCAATATATCACCACTGTACATCACCACCCTCCACTCTACATCACATTACTACCTTCCACTATACATCACCACTCTCCACTATACACCACCACCACTGCACGTTCAAATTGCATGTAACACTGTGTTGTGATTTGTAATAGTGTTACAACATTTCCAGATAGCAATACTGATAAATATTTTGATCTATGCTCACTCCTTGTGGCATCTTCAGTGCTAGAATAATATAACTGGTAGCATTAGAGTACATGACAATATAGACTAAAAGCTGTTTCCAAAAAAAATCCTTTTTAAATCAGGGTAATATTTATTATCATTATTGTGATGCACTAAACCTGTCGGGATCATTCAACACTAGGTGTGAAAATTTGTCTAGACTGCCTCCATGTGAGTTGCCTACCCTGGCAAGCTCTGTTGACACCGAACTCTGAGGTCGGTACCTCAGCCTCACAAATGGCTTATAGGACAGATTTCCATTAATGACTGATGTTGCAAGAAAATCTCACCTGCATGCACGAATAAAGGACTAACTTACTTGGTGTTGGAGAATATATCCCGATCTTCAACCTCCCTAAACTTTAGCCCCTCTGGACTTCCCCTCAGAACCACGTGCAACTGGGAGCCTTAAATCCTGCAATATTCAGTCGAAATTAGTGACCTGCCTGCACCTCAGAAATTCCTGTCTCCAAGGGGGTGTGTATCCCCTAGTACAACTATGAAGAAATAGACACCAGCTTCTAAGCCTGACGGAGTGATGCTGGTATGTACTGGTCATGGAACGCCCGTCTGCACAAAGACCCACAGCTCAACTCACTCGCAATTTCCATCAGAAACTGGCCAGAATCCTGAGAGGTCTTGTCTTACTGTATGGGCCTGATGGAGGAGGACATCTACAGTACTTCGAGGTGCCTCCACCAGATTTCCCCAGGTCTAGTATGTGAAGACACGTGGGGCACTGCCCTGATGTTCACGGCACTTGTAACTCGGTTGGTGTCTGATCTTAGAAGAAAGGCACTGCGGTCTCAAAACCCGTGCCCCAGCATTCAAACTTAGGCTGCCAGTTCTCCCTGGCTAATATAAACTATACACAAATAACCCGCACATAAAAGAGAGAAGCTTACGACGACGTTTCCCTCCGACTTGGACCATTTACAAAGTGACTTTGTAAATGGTCGTCGTAAGCTTCTCTCTTTTATGTGCTGGTTATTTGTGTATCGTTCCAGTCACGGTATTGTGCCTTTTTTTGCTATTAATATAAACTAGCGTTTGCCTACATTATCGGCCTATAGTCCTAATATTAGTTCACTAACAGTATAAACTACCTACCTCTTCCTTGAAGGGCAAATCTATCAATTAAGAAGTACCTTCCAACCACCTTCACCAACCCGGGTTCTTCTTCTTCTGTTGGGTTTATCAGGGCCACTGACAGCACAAGCCGTATCGAGCCCAGTTTCTCGATGGTACGAGGAAAAATTGTTGCCCAAGGCTGGGCGATGAGAGAAAAGGAACGAAAGTTCCTTTGTAAATAGAGATAGAAACTTGAAGTTTCCAATTAGATCTGGTGGACCCCCTTGCCAAGCCCCAGCTGAGAGGGACGCCAACACCCCCACCTGAGTTCAGTAACCGGCTTCCCACCAAAGACCGCAGAGCGGAAAAAATGGAGCTGGCTAAAGTAAGCCTTAGAACAGGTGCTCCTCCTGTAGAGTGCCCGGCGGGCAAAATAGATGAGGACAAGCGTCCCAATGAGAACGGGGAAAATTTGTCACTGATACTCAAGCGACAGAGAGACGTCCACACCCGACAAAGGCTCGTGCAGAAGTCTCCAGTAACTTCTCATTGTTTGTAACAACACTAGTCCTCTTGTTGTGGTTTATCGCCAACCCGGGTGTGTGTGTGTGTGTGTGTGTGTGTGTGTGTGTGTGTGTGTGTGTGTGTGTGTGTGTGTGTGTGTGTGTGTACTCACCTAATTGTGGTTGCAGGGGTCGAGACTCAGCTCCTGGCCCCGCCTCTTCACTGATCGCTACTGGATCCTCTCTCTCTCTGCTTCCTGAGCTTTGTCATACCTCTTCTTAAAACTATGTATGGTTCCTGCCTCCACTACTTCACTTCCTAGGCTATTCCACTTGCTGACAACTCTATGACTGAAGAAATACTTCCTAACGTCCCTGTGACTCATCTGAGTCTTCAGCTTCCAGTTGTGACCCCTTGTCCCTGTGTCCCCTCTCTGGAACATCCTATCTCTGTCCACCTTGTCTATTCCCTGCAGTATCTTGTATGTCGTTATCATGTCTCCCCTGACCCTTCTGTCCTCCAGTGTCGTCAGTCCGATTTCCCTTAACCTTTCCTCGTACGACATTCCCTTGAGCTCTGGGACTAGCCTTGTTGCAAACCTTTGTACTTTCTCTAACTTCTTGACGTGCTTGACCAGGTGTGGGTTCCAGACTGGTACTGCATACTCCAGTATGGGCCTAACATACACAGTGTACAGTGTCTTGAACGACTCCTTATTAAGGTATCGGAACGCTATTCTCAGGTTTGCCAGGCGCCCGTATGCTGCAGCGGTTATTTGGTTGATGTGTGCCTCCGGTGATGTGCTCGGTGTTATGGTCACCCCAAGGTCTTTCTCCCTGAGTGAGGTCTGTAGTCTTTGTCCACCTAGCCTATACTCTGTCTGCGGTCTTCTTTGCCCCTCCCCAATCTTCATGACTTTGCATTTGGCTGGATTGAATTCGAGAAGCCAGTTGCTGGACCACATGTCCAGCCTGTCCAGGTCTCTTTGCAGTCCTGCCTCATCCTCGTCCGATTTAATTCTTCTCATCAACTTCACGTCATCTGCGAACAGGGACACTTCAGAGTCTATTCCTTCCATCATGTCGTTCACATATATCAAAAATAGCACTGGTCCTAGAACTGACCCCTGTGGGACCCCGCTCGTAACAGGCGCCCACTGTGATGCCTCTTCACGTACCATGACTCATTGCTGCCTCCCTGTCAGGTATTCCCTTATCCATTGCAGTGCCCTCCCTTTTACGTGCGCCTGATCCTCCAGCTTCTGCACTAATCTCTTGTGGGGAACTGTGTCAAAGGCCTTCCTGCAGTCTAGGAAAACACAATCTACCCACCCCTCTCTCTCGTGTCTTACTTCTGTTACCTTGTCATAAAACTCCAGGAGGTTTGTGATACAAGATTTGCCTTCCATGAACCCATGCTGGTTTTCATTTATAATCTTGTTCCTTTCCAGGTGTTCGACCACTCTCCTCCTGATAATCTTCTCCATGACTTTGCACACAATACATGTCAGAGACACAGGTCTAGTTTAGTGCCTCGTTTCTGTTTCCTTTCTTAAATATGGGGACTACATTAGCTGTCTTCCATTTCTCAGGTAGTTGCCCAGTTTCAAGGGATGTGTTGAAGATTGTGGTTAGAGGCACGCACAGCATCTCTGCTCCTTCTCTAAGGACCCATGGGGAGATGTTGTCCGGTCCCATCGCCTTTGAGGTGTCAAGGTCACTTAAGAGCTTCTTCACCTCCTCCTCAGTTGTTTGTATGTCATCCAACACTTGTTGGTATATTCCCTCTTGATGTTCCCTTCTGTGCTGTCTTCCCACAGCCCTTCCTGTCTCTACTGTAAAAACTTCCTTAAATCTCCTGTTCAGCTCCTCACATACCTCCTGATCATTTCTTGTGAGTTCTCCACCTTCTGTCCTTAATCTGATCACCTGGTCTTTGACTGTTGTCTTCCTCCTGATGTGGCTATACAACAGTTTCGGGTCAGTCTTGATTCTCGATGCTATGTCATTTTCATACTGTCGCTGGGCCTCCCTCCTTACCTGTGCGTACTCATTCCTGGCTCTGCGACTGATCTCCCTATTTTCGTGTGTTCTCTGCCTTCTGTACTTTTTCCATTCTCTATTGCATTTCGTTTTTGCCTCCTTACACCGTCGGGTAAACCAGGGGCTCGTTCTGGTCTTCCCGTTGTTACTGTTGCCCTTGGGAATAAACCTTTCCACTGCCTCCTTGCATTTTGTTGTTACATATTCCATCATTTCATTTACTGGCTTTCCTGCCAGTTCTCTGTCCCACTGGACCTCCCGCAGGAAGTTCTTCAACCCTATGTAGTCCCCTCTTTTATAGTCAGGCTTTTCCCATTCAACTGTTATTCTCTCCACTTGCAGCTCTACTATGTATTCAAAGCACAGAACCACGTGGTCGCTAGCTCCTAGGGGACTCTCATACTTGATGTCCTCAATATCTGAGCTGCCCAGGGTGAACACAAGGTCCAATCTTGCTGGTTCATCCTCCCCTCTCACTCTGGTAGTGTCCTTAACATGTTGGTGCATGAGGTTTTCCAGCACCACGTCCAACATCCTGGCTCTCCATGTTTCGGGACCCCCATGTGGCTCCAGGTTTTCCCAGTCAATCTCCCTGTGGTTGAAATCCCCCATAACCAGCAACTTTGCTCTGCTGGAGTGAGCTCTTCTTGCCACCTCAGCAAGTGTGTCCACCATTGCTCTGTTGCTCTCTTCATATTCCTCTCTAGGCCTCCTGCAGTTCTGTGGTGGATTATACATCATTGCAATGATCACTTTGTGTTCCCCAGACTGAAGTGTACCTGCTATGTAGTCTCTTTCTCCCGTCTCATCTATTCCTTCCATTTTCTCGAATTTCCATCTGTTTTTTATGAGCAGAGCAACCCCACCTCCCCCCCTGCCCCTTCTATCTTTCCTCATGATCTGGTATCCTGGTGGGAAGATTGCATCTGTTATTGTCTCCATGAGTTTTGTTTCTGTAACTGCTATGATGTCTGGGGACTTCTCATTGATTCTTTCTTGCCATTCCTCATGTTTATTCGTTAATCCATCTGCATTTGTGTACCAAACCTTCAACTTCTGTTCTAATACTGTAACTGTGGTGCGGAGGGTGGAAACAGAGGGATCGGTGTGTGATGGTTGGTTTGGATTGTTCAGTTGCCTTGGGGGTGTCGTGGCTGGAGTCCTTCTGCAGGTGTTTCTGGGGGGTGCACTTGTCCTTCCATTTGATCCTGGATTATTCTGCTCTCCTTTTTTATTTCCTCCCATTTCTCCTTTCGTTTTTGAACTCTCTCTTTCATTGTCTTCCTTTCGTCCTGTGTTCTGTCTCGATCGAGGTACACACTCCGGAACTCCTGCTTGCCTCTCAGCCATGCTTTCTCCTGCAGGATCATGGTTCGGGTTGATTCTGCCTTGAAAATTACTTTGAGAGGCCAATTCCTTTTCTTTGTGAACCACCCAATTCTCCGAAAATTTGCCACCTGGGTCATGTCCCCCTCGCCTATCACCTTCATGATATCTTCAATCACTTTTTTCTCCTCCTGCTTTCTTTCATCATAAGTTTCCCCATTAGCTTCGTCTAGCCCATAGACAAACACGGATCTTTCCCTTTCCACCTCCCACTGTGACTCCCATTGCATTCTCTGATGTGTTTTAGTTCCTTCCCGTGGAGTGTTCCTTCCTTCAGTCCCTTCCCTAGTTATTGCCCCTATGCTTCTTTTTTTATCCTTCCTGCTCACCTGC
>NC_091337.1:5960390-5977890 GCF_038502225.1 Cherax quadricarinatus | reverse complement strand
CTCATACCAACAATAACTAAACCAACCAGGCTCACTGAGACAAGTGCAACCATAATAGACCACATATGGACCAATATACTAGCCCCCCTTAAATCAGGGATAATCACAGATAGCACTACAGACCACTACCCTACCTTCCTCCTGACAAACATTAGTAAACCACCACTTGAATACAACAAAGTCTCATTTAGACTCCATGACGAGGCCTCAGTAAGGAAGTTCACAGCTGACCTAGAGACTGTAGATCGGCCTACAGAATTCTCCAAGGTCAATGGTATTGATGACTGGACAGACATCTTTCTTAACAAATTACTTAGACTATACAACAAACATTGTCCTATAAAAACAAAACAGATCACAAACAAACGGCTTGGTTGCCCATGGCTAACCAGCACCATTCTGAAATCCATTGACAAGAAACACCAATATGAAAAGCAATATAGACAGGGCTTAATACACAAAGATACTCTTAAACACTATTCATCAGCTCTCACCAAAGTAATAAAAAAAGCCAAACAACTATACTACTCCAGTAGATTCACAGACACTAGAGGAGATATAAAAAAAGACCTGGAAAACACTCTCTCAGATTCTAGGGACCCACAAACTGAGAAAAACCAAGAATATTGTCCTAACTAAACCTAATGAAACACCACTACATCCCACTGACACAGCTAACAAGATAAACGACTTCTTCTCAAACATAGGATCTAATCTCGCCAGTAAAATCCCACATACCAATGCCCATGCCGGGGACTACCTAGATGGAAATTTCCCTAATTCCTTCTATCTTGCACCAACTGAGCCCACGGAAGTCATTGAGATCATAAAGTCACTTAAAAATAACTCGGGGAATCTGTCTCATGTCCCACCATTACTGTACAAGCGAGCGGCCCATGTCCTTTCGCATGCTATTTCATTACTTTTTAACAAGTCAATAGAGACTAGCACCTTCCCGAAACTACTCAAGATGGCAAGGGTCACACCAATACATAAAGGTGGTGACCCTACAGACTTAAACAACTATAGGCCAATATCTAACTTACCATTGCTATCCAAAATCTTTGAGAAACTCGTGCACAGGAGACTGTATTCATTTATAACGGCTCAAAACATACTCAACCCCTGCCAGTTTGGATTCAGGAAAAATAAAAGCACTAATGATGCAATCATAAAAATGCTAGATCTGCTTTACACAGCATTGGAAAATAAGGAATATCCACTAGGAAAAAATTTTATTGACCTAAGAAAAGCTTTTGACACAGTAAACCATGAAATCCTACTCCACAAACTTGACCACTACGGTATAAGAGGCCATGCGCTTGCTTATTTCAAATCTTACATTACTAATAGGTATCAGTACGTCACCATTAAAGACACAGCATCAGCAATACGGCCACTTGATACTGGAGTTCCGCAGGGAAGTGTCCTTGGTCCCCTGCTCTTCCTCATATACATCAATGACCTTCCAAACGTATCCCAACACCTGAAACCCATTCTCTTTGCTGATGACACGACTTATGTCATCTCTCACCCTAATCTTGCCACCCTCAACACCATTGTGAATGAGGAGCTGATTAAAATATCGACTTGGATGACAGCCAATAAACTTACGCTTAACACTGACAAAACTTACTATATTATGTTTGGTAGCAGAGCAGGAGATGCACAAATTAACATTAAGATTGACAACACTCTAATTACCAGAAATAATGGGGGAAAATTCCTAGGCTTATACCTTGACAACAACCTGAATTTCAGCACCCATATCCAGCATATAGCCAAAAAAGTATCCAAAACGGTTGGGATCCTCTCCAAGATACGATACTATGTGCCGCAAAATGCCCTTCTCACACTATACCACTCACTTATTTATCCATACCTCACCTACGCTATTTGTGCTTGGGGATCAACTGCAGCAACACACCTAAAGCCAATAATAACCCAACAAAAAGCTGCAGTAAGAATAATCACTAAATCCCATCCCTGGCAGCACACCCCCCCACTCTTCAAAGATCTAAACTTACTCCCAGTTCAGTACATCCACACTTACTACTGTGCAATCTATATCTACAGGGCCTTAAACTCTAATATCAACCTTGACCTAAAATGCTTTCTTGATAGTTGTGACAGAACCCACAGGCATAACACCAGAAACAAACATCTCTACGACATTCCCCGTGTCCGACTAAACCTTTACAAAAATTCAATGTATGTCAAAGGCCCTAAAATCTGGAATACCCTACCTGAGAACTCTAGAACTGCAGACACCTTCAAAACTACCATTAGAAAACATCTTATCTCCCTGATACACCCCGTCAACTAACTACACGAATACCACCTGGTGGTTCACACTTACACTCGCTCACTCATTTGACCATAAACAGAAACAGAAATATTAATCTCAGCCTTAAAATAATGAATCCTGTGATACTCCAATACTGAAACTATATACTGTGCCAAAACAAAAGCATTCACATTGCTAAACTCACAAACTAGTATTTAGTCACTTAGCCATAATACCAACTTACCTCATAATTTGTAATATTTTACGATTAAGAATAAAACTAAGTATCCCCGAAATGCCTAGCCATGCTAAGCATTCTAGTGGTACACTCTGTAATCACAATTTTACTACATGTAAACCAAACAATAACCAAATTTCTGTAAACTCAGCATTGTAATCCTTATAGAGAATAAACTTTGAATTTGAATTTGAAAAATTTGAATTCCTGGAGTGGAACCACAGTCGATGGCCTCCTCTCCATACCAACAGATACAGATACTAATGCCGGAAAAAAAATCCCCCCCCAGTACCAACAATACCACCAGTCCGATGACATTCTTCTTTGTAAATATACAGGGTCTAAAGCCAGCAACAAACAACAAAATACTTTTCATCCGTGGACTGCTTGCAGAGGCAAAGGCAATGTTCGCGGCTTTCACTGAGACCCACATAAAGGATCACTTGGACAACGAAATATGGATCCCAGGTTACAACCTATACATATGTGACAGAGTGAACAGGCAAAAGGGGAGGGGGGTTGGCCTGTACATTGCAGAGTCACTTGTTTGCACAGAGCTGCTTAATGCCTCAAATGATGTAGTGGAAGTTTTAGCAGTAAAGGTCGAGAACCAAAACCTAGTCATTGTGGTAGTCTACAAGCCTCCGGATGCAACATCCCAGCAATTCCAGGAACAGCTGTTAAAAATTGACCACTGTCTGGAAAATCTTCCAGCTCCTGCACCCAACATCTTGCTCCTGGGGGATTTCAACTTAAGGCACCTAAAATGGAGGAATATAGCAAATAATATTGTTGCAGTATGTAATAACACCAGGAGGCAGCTCTGATGAAAACTCACACTCACACGAGCTTTTAAATCTCTGCACAAAATTCAATTTAAACCAGCAAATAATAGAGCCTACTAGACTGGAGAATACGCTAGACCTCATCTTCACTAACAATGATGATCTGATAAGAAATGTCACCATATCAAAAACAATATACTCAGATCACAACATAATTGAGGTTCAGACATGAATGCGTGGAGCCCCAGACCGACATAATGAGACTAGTCACGAGGGAGCATTCACCAAATTCAACTTCAATAACAAAAACATAAAGTGGGACCAAGTAAACCAAGTCCTAACCGATATAAGCTGGGAAGATATACTAAGCAACACAGACCCCAACTTATGCCTAGAACAGATTAACTTGGTGGCACTCGATGTATGCACAAGGCTTATTCCTCTAAGAAAAAGGAGGAGTAGGTGTAAAATAGAAAGAGACAGGCGCTCCCTTTACAGGCGACGGAAAAGAATAACAGAGCCGCTAAAAGAGGTCAATATATCTGAAATGCGTAGGGAGACACTGGTCAGAGAAATAGCAAGCATCGAACTTAAGCTAAAGGAATCTTATAGGAGTCAGGAATCGCGGGAAGAACTAAAAGCCATAAATGAAATCGAAAGAAACCCAAAGTATTTCTTCTCCTATGCCAAATCAAAGTCGAGAACAACGTCCAGTATTGGGCCCCTACTTAAACAAGATGGGTCCTACACAGATGACAGCAAGGAAATGAGTGAGCTACTCAAGTCCCAGTATGACTCAGTTTTTAGCAAGCCGCTAACCAGACTGAGAGTCGAAGATCAAAATTATTTTTTTTATGAGAGAGCCACAGAATTTGGTTAACACAAGCCTATCCGATGTTATCCTGACGCCAAATGATTTCGAACAGGCGATAAATAACATGCTCATGCACTCTGCCCCAAGGTCAGACTCATGGAACTCCGTGTTCATCAAGAACTGCAAGAAGCCCCTATCACGAGCCTTTACCATCCTATGGAGAGGGAGCATGGACACGGGGGTCGTTCCACAGTTACTAAAAACAACAGACATAGCCCCACTCCACAAAGGGGGCAGTAAAGCAACAGCAAAGAACTACAGACCGATAGCACTAACATCCCATATCATAAAAATCTTTGAAAGGGTCCTAAGAAGCAAGATCACCATACATCTAGAAACCCATCAGTTACACAACCCAGGGCAACATGGGTTTAGAACAGGTCGCTCCTGTCTGTCTCAACTATTGGATCACTACGACAAGGTCCTAGATGCACTAGAAGACAAAAAGAATGCAGATGTAATATATACAGACTTTGCAAAAGCCTTCGACAAGTGTGACCATGGCGTAATAGCGCACAAAATGCGTGCTAAAGGAATAACAGGAAAAGTCGGTCGATGGATCTATAATTTCCTCACTAACAGAACACAGAGAGTAGTAGTCAACACAGTAAAGTCCGAGGCAGGCACGGTGAAAAGCTCTGTTCCACAAGGCACAGTACTCGCTCCCATCTTGTTCCTCATCCTCATATCTGACATAGACAAGGATGTCAGCCACAGCACCGTGTCTTCCTTTGCAGATGACACCCGAATCTTCATGACAGTGTCTTCCATTGCAGACACTGCAAAGCTCCAGGCGGACATCAACCAAATCTTTCAGTGGGCTGCAGAAAACAATATGAAGTTCAACGATGAGAAATTTCAATTACTCAGATATGGTAAACACGAGGAAATTAAATCTTCATCAGAGTACAAAACAAATTCTGGCCACAAAATAGAGTGAAACACCAACGTCAAAGACCTGGGAGTGATCATGTCGGAGGATCTCACCTTCAAGGACCATAACATTGTATCAATCGCATCTGCTAGAAAAATGACAGGATGGATAATTAGAACCTTCAAAACTAGGGAGGCCAAGCCCATGATGACACTCTTCAGGTCACTTGTTCTATCTAGGCTGGAATATTGCTGCACACTAACAGCACCTTTCAAGGCAGGTGAAATTGCTGACCTAGAATGTACAGAGAACCTTCACGGCACGCAATTATTTATTTATTTATTTATTTATTTAGAAATTTTAGCATACAAACAGAGGTACAAAAAATACAGGTAAGAGCAGCATGCCAAAGCCACTTACATGCATAGCATTACGGGCTGGCTTAAAATTAACTTAAGATTAACTAAGCAATGATGAAATCAGTGATAAGACATTATTGTAAACAGATAACTATAAAATACAAATGAGTATTACAAAGACAGGTCCTATGGTTGCATGCATTGCTGTTCATTCAGTAGAATGGAGTATTCTGTTAGGTAGTGTATTTAAAAAAATAACAAAGTTAGGTTTAACATTTGTGTGATATAATTGTGACATTAACATTTAGGATATACAATTTATATGGTTCAGTTATTCAGTATTTATTTGGTTTTGAGTGAGTAAGTGAACTTTGAGAAAAGACTTGAATTTATAAACAGGTAGTGTTTCTTTTATATTTACAGGTAATGAATTCCAGATTTTTGGGCCTTTTATGTGCATTGAGTTTTTGCATAGCGTGAGATGGACACGAGGAACATCAAAGAGTGATCTGTGCCTTGTATTATGGTCATGTGTTCTGTTGAGGTTGGCAAGGAGATGTTTGAGGGGAGGGTTAATATCAGAGTTAAGTGTTCTATGTATGTAATAAGTGCAATAATAGGTATGGATGTTTTGTATGGTGAGTAGGTTGAGTGTTTTGAATATTGGTGGAGTGTGCTGCCTGTAGTGAGAATTTGTTATCATTCTAACTGCAGCCTTTTGTTGGGTAATTAGTGGTCTGAGATGGTTAGTTGTTGTTGAGCTCCATGCACAAATTCCATAGGTGAGATAGGGGTAAATAAGAGAGTGATAAAGGGCCAGGAGGGCTGACTGTGGAACATAGTACCGCATCTTTGATAGTATGCCTACAGTCTTGGAAATTTTCTTAGAAATTTGTTGTATATGTGTATGAAATTTGAGTCTATTATCGAGGTGGATTCCTAAGAATTTTCCCTCTGTTAGCTTTGTGATAGGTGATCTGTTTATCGTTATGTTAAGAGGTACATCTGTAGCTCTGCTACCAAACTGAATGAAGTAGGTTTTGTCAATGTTTAGTGTAAGTTTGTTAGTCCTCATCCAGGTAGATATTTTCTGTAATTCGGTGTTTACAGTGTTGGCTAGCGTGACTGGGCTCGGGTGAGAGAAGACGTATGTGGTGTCATCTGCAAAAAGTGTGGGTTTGAGTAATTGCGAAGCATTTGGTAGGTCATTTATGTATAGGAGAAAGAGAAGAGGGCCAAGGACACTTCCCTGTGGGACACAAACTGTAATTGGTTGTGCGGAAGAGCTTGCCCCATTTGCGTACACATATTGGCTTCTGTTGCTGAGGTAAGACTTGAGGTAGTTGAGGGAGTGCCCTCTAATTCCACAGTGTGACAATTTTACATGGAGCAAGTCATGGTCAACTGTATCAAAAGCTTTACGTAAGTCAATGAAGATCCCCAGTGGGACTTCTTTTTTCTCTATTGCAGTGTATATATGTTCTAGCATGTGTATAATAGCATCATTAGTATTTTTATTAGGCCTGAATCCAAATTGGCAGGGGTTGAGAATGTTATGAGAGATGAGGTAGGAGTGGATTCGTTTATGAATTAATTTTTCAAGGATTTTTGAGAGAGGGTGTAAATTGGATATTGGCCTATAGTTATTCAACTCTGTTTGGTCTCCTCCTTTATGGATCGGGGTGACCCTTGCTATTTTGAGAACTGTAGGGAAGGTGGAGGATTCAATGGATTTGTTAAAGAGTGTTGCAATGATTGGTGATAGTACTTGTGATGCTTTTTTGTATATAAAGGGTGGTAAGGTCTTTAAATCTCCTGCCTTGTTTTTCAGTGCGTTGATAATAAGGGAGACTTCGTATGGGTTAGTCGGAGCTAGGAACAGTGTGTTCGGGTAGTTGCCAGTGAGGTAGTCATTTGGTGGGGTATCTGAGCTTGGGATAGTATTGGCAAGGTTTTGACCTATAGTGGAGAAGAAATCATTGAGTCTGTTTGCTGTTTCTGTTGGTGGGAGTTGGGGTTCATCTGATTTTGCTAATTTTATTTCGCTATGTCGTGATATCTTTTTTGTTCCCAGAATTTCTGATAGGGTCTTCCAGGTCTTTTTTATATCACCTCGTAAGTTGGATAATCTGTTCTCATAATACAATTTTTTTGCCCTTCTTATCAGGCTGGTTAGGATTGACGAGTAACGTTTTGTTTGGTCTCTGGTTATGTGACCCATTCTGTACTGTTTTTCATATCGGTGTTTTGTATTTATGGATTTGAGAATGCTGGGTGTTAGCCAGGGACTGTTCAGTCTCTTAGCTGTCATCTGTTTAGTTTTTTTAGGGCAGTGCTTGTTATAAAGGTATTGGGTCTTTTTTAGAAAATTATTAAAACATTCGTCAATATCTGTATAGATTTCTAGCTCAGTGTGCCAGTCAATGTTTGTTACTGCTGTTGTGAAGTTATTAATGGCTGCCTCATTGTGAAGTCTGAAGGTGACTTTAGTAGTGTCTTGGGGTATTTTACCAAGAGTTGTTATGAGGAAAGTAGGGTAGTGGTCTGTGGTATTATCTGTAATTATGCCTGATTTTAAAGGGGATATGGTGTTGGTCCAGATGTGGTCAAGTAGGGAAACACTAGTCTCTGTAACTCTTGTAGGTTTTGTTACTGTTGGTAGCAACATGCAGTTACTCATTGTGTTTGTGAATTCAGTAACGTGTGGGTCCTGGTCTTGCAGGAGATTTATATTGAAGTCACCTGAGAGTAGTAAGTGATCTTTGTTCATGCGTGCATCAGTTATCATACTTCCTAGGTTTTGACTAAATTGGCTAATGTTTGATTGTGGAATTCTGTAGATGTTTATCACTGTGAGAGGTTTTTGTAGGTATTTGGATTTGAATTTAGCTATTATATATTCCCCATGTTCATCCCTTGTGCAAGTATTAGTGATACATTCTAGTTGGTCTGAGTAGTATATAGCTGTGCCACCCCCTTGTTGGTCTGGCCTACAGTTGTGTATGGCTGTGTAGCCAGGAATGGCATAGACATCTGTAGTATCAGGCTTTAGCCAGGTTTCAGTTAGTGTAATAATGGACATATTCGCATGCAAGGAATTTAGTAATGCTAGGAGGTCATCATAATGCTTGCTTAAAGATCTGATATTGTAGTTAAAGATAGTTATGTTGTTGTTGGCTCTGAGAAGTGCCTTTGATTGTTCTGCTGTGTAGTAATTACAGTAACTGTTTGAATCATTTAAGTTATTAAATAAGAGGTTGGTATCAGGATCAATGCTTGTAATCATAAGATTTGTAGTGAATCTATAGTTAGAATTAAGTAAAAAATAAAGTAAATATTCTAAAGCTAAAAAAAATAGCACCTGAATTATTTAACAAATGTAAAAAATAATGAGCTAAGGTAGTTTTTTAAAGCTAAAATAAAGGAGACAATATAAAAGGGACTAAAATAGTTTGTGGTGAACAAATAAAGTGATGATCAAATAATGGAGCTTGGGAATATGATAGTAGGTAGTACTTTAAAGTTAGAATTATAATATAAAATTATAATATAAAAGGGACTAATATAAGTTGTGGTGAACAATAAAGTGGTAATCAAATAAATGAGCTTTGGAGTATAATGGCAAAATAGTGAACTTATTAACTTTAGCACCTGAGAATAGCACCTTGATTAGTTTAACAATTGCAAACATATGATCTAAGGTAGTTATATAGAGCTAAAATAAAGGACAAAAATATATATAAGGGACTACAATTGAGTAATGGTAAACAAGTTAAATGGACAGATAGTCACTATGAAATAATATTGGTTTAGGAGTAAGATCTGATTTGTAATATTAAATAAGTTGAGCAGTTTATTGCACAATAAAAAGTAAAAAAAAAAATGAGGTAGTTGGTACTAGCTAGCAAAAGATAGTATTGGTACTTGCAAAAAAGTAATTGGAATATACACTAATTGCACACACAATAAAAAGTGACTAAAAAAACAAGTAGTGGTAAACAAAATTAAATGGACAGGTAAGAACAATGAATAATGGTAATGTCTTGGTTATAATATGATAGTAAGATGGTAGATAGGTACAAAGGATAATATAAAGGTTGGAGTTGAATATGCAAACTTGAAAATTTGGCAACAAAATGTTATGGGAAGTATAAAATAATGTTTAATGCACAAAAGTAAAATTGACTGGTAGTAAAAATGGTGTTTAATAAAATTTTAGTAAGTAATAATGATTACAAAAAAAGTGAAAAAGTAATGTTTATTTCATTCAATATTGCACTGGTAGTTATACTAGAGGTTATATGGCAGTACAAGGTAATTAAGAGTACTCTAAGATAGTAAATGTGGTATTAAACAGGTAAAGGTAATTAGACAAGTAATGGTTATTAAATGTCAAAAATGTTAAGAGTAAATTGAAATTACTGTATAGTAAAAATGATAATTATTAATTTTAGTAGGTAATATCAATTGATAGTATTTAAAAAAAAAAATATGAGGTAGTAATATGGACAGAGAAAGTATCAATTCAGCTAATGTTTAAGCAAACAATAGTAAATAAGAAAATTACATAAGGTGACTTATGCTTACTAGTAAAATCACAAAAAGAGGTAGTTGATTATTTAAATACTAAGAGATTGTACAATGAAATTTGAATAATGGAGCAAAACATACACTACGCTACGTAGGCTTTTAAGTTGGACATTGTTTAGTTATTCTCTGTAAGATTAATATCCCTGAGAAATCGTGATAGATCATTCTCGTTCGTGATTGTGTACAGTTGACCTACATTTGTTTTCCTAACAAGAATTTTCCCATCCCGTGTGAAGCATTGGTGTATTGTGTCGTTATTCTCCCGCTTAAGTTTTCTTACTCTATACAGGAGGTTCTGACGTTTTTTGGTAAGACACTCGTTTATGTATACCTCTTTCTTTACTTTAATAGATGCAATAATTAAGTCTTTTTTCCTGTCATGTGAGTGGAATCTAAGCATAACACTTTTTCTACCATGGGATCCTAGTAACCTGGCTTCTTTTATTTCAGACTCAGGTACAATAACACTTGTTTGGTCCTTTATGATCTGCAGAGTAATTTCTTTACTGTTTGTTTGGTTCATATCACTGGGAAAAAGTGGACTGTTAACTATTACTGCGTCTGATAGTTTATCTTGTTCAGTTTTATCTTCTTGGAGAGCAAAGTAGTCGCTGAACTGGTTATCTAAGTTGTTCCTCCATTCTTTTACTGCTTCTTCAACCTTTGTATTAAGAGATATTATTTGTTGGGTATGGCTATCTATGACTGTCTGAATGGTCTTGCCACAGTTTGTCATTCCTGGTGTTGATAACTTTTGTTCAAGACTGAGGATTTTGTTCTCGAGTTGTGTTATCCTGGTGTCTTGTTTTGTTAGTGTCTCTCGAAGATTCATATTTTCAATAACTAAGTCGGAGATGCATGACTTAAGGGTATCTGGATCGTTGGTCATACCTGAGAGACTACTTGGTAGGTTGAATCCGGGGAAGAGAGGGGAGGATGGGCTGGTGGCAGCCATGTTTGTTGTTATTGTTGTGGTGTGGCCTTGAGTGGTGGTGAGTGGGGTGGTTGCTGGGCCGGCGTCCTCCTGGCTACACTTGTTGAATAGTTGATTTTTCGGCATTTTCTTGCTGGCCTTGGTGCTGTTTCCTCTTAGATTGCGCCTCATAATACTACAGGAATTGTTGTAGTTAAGAAGAAGTTGTAGTTATACAAAGTTTAAGGTTACGTTGTTCGGCTGGCAGCGGGGTGTTGCTTTCGGTTTGTGGGCAGTCTTCCTTTGATCTCTATTATGTTCGATTTGTAGGTTTCACTGTTGGTAATCTTTGGTCATTCTGGGTGCTACGTTGGGTAGTGCAGTTTTGCATGTAACTAGGTCATCATAGGAGCATTGGTAGCTCTGATAGTTGGAGAAAAGTACGGAGCTCGGAGGTCGCCGCTGCCGCTGCCTGACTCCGTATAACGGAGATAAAACACCTCAATTACTGGGAGCGCTTGAGGTTCCTAAACCTGTATTCCCTGGAACCCAGGCTGGAGAGATACATGATTATATACACCTGGAAAATCCTAGAGGGACTAGTACCGAACTTGCACACGAAAATCACTCACTACGAAAGCAAAAGACTTGGCAGACGATGCAACATCCCCCCAATGAAAAGCAGGGGTGTCACTAGCACGTTAAGAGACCATACAATAAGTGTCAGGGGCCCGAGACTGTTCAACTGCCTCCCAGCATACATAAGGGGGATTACCAACAGACCCCTGGCAGTCTTCAAGCTGGCACCGGACAAGCACCTAAAGTCGGTTCCTGACCAGCCGGGCTGTGGCTCGTACGTTGGTTTGCGTGCAGCTAGCAGTAACAGCCTGGTTGATCAGGCTCTGATCCACCAGGAGGCCTGGTCACAGACCGGGCCGCGGGGGCGTTGACCCCCGGAACTCTCTCCAGGTAAACTCCAGGCCCCTGCTTTTCATCGGGGTAATATTGCATCTCCTGCCGAGTCTTTTGCTTTCATACTGAGTGATTTTCATGTGCAGGTTTGGTGCTAACCCCTCCAGGACTTTCCAAGTGTACGTTATCATGTATCTCTCGCCTGCGTTCGAGGGAATACAGATCAAGGACCTTCAACCATTCCCAGTAGTTTAGGTGCCTTATCATACTTACGTGTGTCGTGAAAGTTCTTTGTACACTCTCCAGGTCTGCAATGTCGCCAGCCTTGAAGGGGGCCATTAGTGTACAGCAGTATTCCAGCCTAGAGAGCACAAGCGATTTGAAGAGAATCGTCATGGGCTTGATGTCCCTAGTTTTGAAGGTTCTCATTATCTATCCTATCTTTTTCCTAGTGGATGAAGTAGATACATTGTTGTGGTCTTTGAAGGCGAGATCCTCTGACATTATCACTCCCAGGTCCTTCAAATTACTTTCCCGCTCTATTGTATGGTTAGAATTTGTTGTATACCCTGGTACATTTTTAATTTCTTAAAGTTTCCAATATCTGAGTAGTTGAAATTTCTCCTTGTTAAACTTCATATTGTTTTGAGTGGCCCATTCGAAGATTTGTTTGACTGCTTGGAGTCTCGCGGTGTCTTCGATGGAGGTCACTGCCATGGTAATCCAGGTGTCATCTGTAAAGGAAGACATGGAGCTATGGCTTACATCTCTGTATATGTCAGAAATGAGGATGAGGAATAGAATGGGAGTGAGTACTGTGCCTTGTGAAACAGAGCTTTTTACTGTGGCTGCCTGGGACTTTACTCTGTTCACTATTACTCTGTGTTCTGTTTGTCAGGAAGTTGTAGATCCATCCACCAACTTTTCCCGTTATTCCTTTATCACGCATTTGTGTGCTATTACACTTGTCGAAAGGTTTTTCAGAGTCTGTGTATACTACATCTGTATTTTGTGTATCCTCTACAGCATCCAGGACCTTGCCATAGTGGTCCAGTAGCTGGGACAGACAGGAGCGACCTGCTCTAAACCCGTGTTGCCCTGGGTTGTGTAACTGATGAGTATCTAGGTGGTTGGCTATCTTGCTTCTTAGATCCCTCTCAAAGATTTTTATGGTATGGGATGTTAGTGCTATCAGTCTGTAGTTCTTTGCAATTGCTTTACTGCCACCTTTGTGGAGTGGGGCTATGTCTGTTGTTTTTAGTGTGTGGGACGACCCCCGTGTCCATGCTCCCTCTCCATAAAATGCTGAAGGCTCGCCATAGGGACTTCTTGCATTATTAATATTATAATCAAGGGGGAAGCGCTAAACCCGTAGGACTATACAGCGCCTGTCGGGGAGGATGTGGAAGGTATTCAGGCTTAATTCGGGGAACTGGAGCACAGATCCAATTCCCTAAATCAAGAGCCCCTCACCAGCATCAAGGAACCTTCCTTGAGTGATGGGGCTTCTTGCTATTCTTGATGAATACGGAGTTCCACGAGTCTGGGCCTGGGGCAGATTATTATTATAATCAAAAAGAAGCGCTAAGCCACAAGGGCTATACAGCGCGGCCTGGGGCAGAGTGCATGGGCATGTGGGGTGCATAATATATTAAACTAACTAACACTACATCGCTGTTCTCTGCTGCTGACTCCAAAATTGCGATGAGTAAAGCATTGTGCATCTTATAGAGTAGAAAGAGCTGTGCATAACATTACTGATTAACATGGTCTCTTAAAAATAAAGTCACAACCAAGAGACTAAATAATCCTTGGCTAACAGCATCGTTAGGAATGACAATAAACATTATGTAAACTTATTTCCCTCTTCCATCCCTTTTGTGCTCACTCTAGCACTGCTGCTTTCTTAAATCTACAACATAGTCTGTGACCTCCTTATCGGTGAAATAGGCACAAACTTGTCGGATTTACGCCATTACTCTCCCTCCTCCCCCAGGACCCGGAGCCACAGCTGGGTCCAAGAGTCGAGACTGTTTCTGTTTCCTTGTCTGAGTTCATAGATTCAAACCTTTAGTTTCCTAGAATATACACTCTTGTCCTCCCCATTACTTGTTCTCTCGCTTTAGCCTACCTTTCTTTCAGCAGTTGTTTGTATCTACCACTACACATTCGATTTAGTTCATTTTCACCTATTTTTCTTACCGACATCATTCTTCTTGTACTCTATCTACATCTATCTACAGTACCTCTTATTCTTACTGCAGCTACTACTAGGTAATCAGACATATTAGTTTCTCGTATAAAAATATTAATGCCCAGAAGTCTGCCAATCATTCTTTATTTACCAATATATAATCTAACAAACAACCGTCACAATGCTTCATCATACCTTGTATATTTGTTCTTTAGTTCTTAAAATAAGTACAGTATAACCTATTTGTCATGTTCTAGTGTATCTTGTAAACACATTCCTTTGTAATCAAAGGATGTCTCTTTTTTAAGTACAGTAGGGTATGCAACACAGCCACAGTGAAAATATAGTGAATTGTAAGCAACTCACTTTATGAAGGAGCTGTAGCTACAGTGCCTTGACGATATGAGATGAAGATAAAGACTTATTTCTTTGTAAAGGTTACAATGTGTAATTACAATTTTGGTTTGCTAAGTACAAAGAAAGTCACTATCATGCTACTAACAAGCAAAAGCGTTTGGAAGTTCACTATTTTTTCACTGTGGTTGGTTTGCCTCTTGTGATATCACCTGTTTACTTTGAGTTTATTGCACAGTCGAGTATATAAAATGTGTCAAGTTTGCTTCTGGTAGGTTAGGCAAGCATGTGTGCGAGGTGTATCAGGTTAAGAGCTAGGCCAGGTTAGGTTAGGTAAGGTTTATCAGCAAACAGGACGATAGTTTCCTGACGCGGGTCTTGGTCATATGATGACCCGCCGCTGGAGCTTTTGGTCATCTGACCGAGGCCTTCCGTTGGCTCACCGGTCCACCCCTTGAAAATAATGGTTATTAAGAGCTAATTGTTACATTAAATGTTGATTTACACATATGAATAATTAATTAATTTTATATATAACCCTTCATAAATTATGCTGTAGATAACAAGGCATTTATTGAGATACAGATATGGTAAAAATGGTCAGAATGTCTTTCTTTTAAAGTTATGGGATATTATTTGCCGATTCCTCGTGTGACGTAGAGCCTGGTATTACTCTGCCACGGAAAGTGTTAACATTTGAATGAATGAGAAGAATTACTGTGATCTGAGGTTGTTGAAAGTAACGTGTACCTAGGAGGGGGATTAATGTCATTCATGCATTTATATGAAACACTAAACCCGTGTGGGCTATGTTGCTAGATGCACGTGCTGCTCTCCCAGGAATTCAGGCCTCCACTCTGATGCAGGGCTTGAGGATGCTGCAGCCAGAGAGTTATTTGAATTGTGATCTCTGCACTCTTCTTGCAATAAAGCTGTTGAATAAGTGACCTACGCCTAGGAAATGTGTGCCAACGACAGGCCTGCGGCTCACAGGTTGACAATCACTGATCTAGGATGTGTGTGTGTACTCCGAATAAGTAAGTTATAACTGATTTATTCTACAATATTACTAGTGATATCTGACTGGTGGGAGGTGAAACACAAGCCAGATACAGTAATACACTACTTTCTCTAATTCAGGGGTGGATTCAAGACAGGATACAGGCGTAGATACAGGCGCAGATACGGGTAGATACATGGATGAATACAAGACTGCATACAACCTCATGTGATGCCAACTTAGTCTCGTGAATTTAGGTTTGTCCATAAGGTACAGTATTTGTCTGCTATACTACTGGTACTAGAACTAGGCTAGGTTTCAATTTATGCAATAAGACAGGAGGACTAGGAAGGAGGGGGAATTGAAGAGGAAGTAAAGGAGAAGAAAGAGGAAGAGGGAACGGAGAAAGAGGAAGATGGAGAGAAGAGGAAGAAAAAGAGGAAGAAGACTAAAAGGAAATGAGAGAAAGAAGGGAGAAAAAGATGAGGAAGAGGGAGAGGAGGAAGAGGAAGAGGAGGACTTAGAGAGGTACATGCACGTAATGTTGCTAACAAAATTAGGGTGTATTTGTTGCAGTAGTGAACCGCGATATATTTCCTGAGGGGAGAGAGGAGGACATAAAGTCGATGTATATTTCATGTGGGGCGAGGGGAGGAACCCCTCAGTATACCTTCCAGGGAAGGAACCCCCCTACTCTCCCTTCAGTGTAACTTCCAGAGAAGGAACCCTCCTCCCCTCAGTGTACCTTCAAGGGAAAGACCTCCCTCCCTTCAGCACACATTCTAGGGATGGAACCCCCCCCCCCTCTCCCCTCTGTGTATCTTCCAGGGAAGGAACTCTCCTTCGGTATACCTTCCAGGGAAGGAACCCCGTTCCCTTCAGTATATCTTCCAGGGAAGGAACCCCCTCCCCTCGGTGTACCTTCCGGGGAAGAAACCCCCTCCTCTCCCTTCAGTGTACCTTCCAGGGAAAGAACCCACTCCTAACTGTACTCCCTAGGGGAGGATCTTCCTTATGTACCCCTGTCATGTTACAGGTTATCTGTCGAAGCATTCCCATGGTCATGAGCTTCCTGTGCAAAGGGCAAATTCGTCCCTCTGACATGTGTCTGGTGTGTGTGGGCAGAGTCTAAGGTATGACTAGTGTGTGCAAATTTTGCTTGGGTAGTTTCGTAATTAAAAACTCCCATTTATTTTATATAATACTAAACTTTTCTCCTAAAGAAAAAGACGCATTTTGAGTTCGTGTAAATAGATATATTTTTTAACAATGCGTTTTTGTCTTAGAGTTTCAAGTATTAATACACTGCCCCTTTTGCTGGCGTTATTCACTTCCACGTCAGCCAGAGGTGAGGTGTAACCCTTAATTTGAATGACAGGTGCTCCTGGGTGTGACTGTCTACTCGTGTCTGCCTATGCTGTGTTTGTATCTGTCTGTGACAGTTCAAATTTTGGAAATGTTTGGACATTCTTTTCCCATCTGACAATAGGTGACCTTAACACGGTGTTGATGTTGTGTCTAGGGGTAGGGACCCTCTTTTCTGGGAAGGGTGTCACTCTCCCTACAGGGTGCCACTCTCCCTACAGGGTGCCACTCTCCCCATAGGGTACTTGCTTAACTAAGAGCCCAGCATCTCTTTCAATATAAAAGGTCGGGATATTTTCCCCTTTCGTTTAGAATTACTGGTATCACCAAACACACAGAACTTATTCTGGATACGGTCAATTACACTGAACTTATTCTGGATACGGAACTTATTCTGGATGTAGCTTGAGGATTTAAAAAAAAATGTATAGTTTTACTTGTTGTGTGATTATGATTTCTGTATTGTGAGAATGACTTTGTGATGACAACAGCAAGTTGAAGCTGCTTGTGTAGATTTGATAGTGTTAAAAACGGAATATTTTTAATGTTCCAGTGCTTCGTAAAGAAAATAAAACAAGCAAACAACGCAAATGCCAAAACAAGCCATTTCAAGACAAGACAAGACAAGACAAGACAAGACCAAGGTACTCAGTCATTCACCTGGCTTGACTTTACGGACAGCTACAGTAGGTATCAAGACATCATGAAGACGACAGTATCATTCCTATAACCTCAAGGACATTATCAGAGATTAT
>NC_091337.1:5902890-5957890 GCF_038502225.1 Cherax quadricarinatus | reverse complement strand
TCTTTTCTTTAATATTGGAGAAAATAGATTTCAGTCGTTTGGCATCTTTTTATCTTCCAATGATTTGTTATAAAGTATTGTTTGTGGTCGCCCAATTTTTTTTAAGCTGACTAGCACACCGGCTAAGGTATCAGAAAATTGTCCAGGGAAGAGAATAATAGAACAAGAAAGAAATGAACCTATCAGATGCAACAAGCACGCGTTCAGAGATGGCATAGCTTGTCTAATAAATCTCCCAAGCAGCTGAAAGAAAGTAAGGAAAAGAATGATACATACACAACATCATCCTGGAGTGTAAGAATGATACATAGACAACATCATCCTGGAATATAAGAATGATACATAGACAACATCATCCTGGAGTGTAAGAATGATACATACACAACATCATCGTGGAGTGTAAGAAAATGTGTCAAAATAAACCGATATGTACCCTGGGAAGATAGCAATAAGAAGGAAGGTGTTTAAGTGAATACAGGAATATTTGGAGAATAGAAGATAAAGGAGAATAAAACATCGGAGTTGGTTAGGATAAATAGCAGAGATCTTAAGAGTTGAATGTCATATTAAAGAGAATGATTATGGAGGAAGTGAATCCATATAGACATCTGAGAGTGGATGTGTTGGGAGTTGAGTCTGTGTGACACGAGGGGATTGACATGAGGGTATTGTTGAAGACACTGGACCAAGAGAAGACTGTTAACGGATTTACAAAAAGAGGTACTGTATGGAAGTACAGTAATGCCAGCATTTTTGTATGAGTGTGAGGGGATAGTTGTTTAATGTTACAGCAAGGAGGAGGCTGGGGGCGGTAGTGATGGTGTGATTAACATCCTGGTGTAGCAGAACACTAATGGGTCATTGTGGTGACGGTGTTTTCTCTGTCAGAAAAAGACTTGAAATAACTATCTGTATCTATCCTAAACTCCTAAAAGTCTTGTAGAGTGAAGGAATCTAAATTTAGACGTACCAGTTTATATTTTCTAACCAACATGAGCCTTAATGTGATCTTCATTCCTATTGGTGGCTACTAACAAATCGACTACGTCGAAACATAAGATGCTGAAGCAAGAGGCGGCCATGATCATGAAAGGGAAAACTCATGGTGTTAATGATTATATTGTAATTCATTGTAATTCATTATACAACTATGTATCATGTGCAAATAAAATACATGAATATGAATGAATATGAATCATGTTTCAAGAAAGATGAACATACATCCAACTCTCTGAGCTAGGAACTCTTCACCAGTGTCAGGGCACCGTTAGCTCTGCCTGTCTTGAGCAAGTCTCTCTCCTGCTCCTCCACCTCACACTTTATACTGAGTCTCGAGTGCAGGAGATTTTCCACCACCGCAAAATAATTATCATTTGTCAAGAAAAGTCACTTGAATAATTGTGTTACCTTTAAGGTGGAGTTGAATTATTTACACCCTGACTTACACTTGTATTTCACCTGTCCTCGTATACCTGTCCCACACCTGTCAATATTTTAAGATCTCCCGGAGTTGAAGAATGTAAATGACGTATTCACACACCTGCAACCACAATTAGGTGAATACGCAAATACAAAATCTTACAAAGCTCAACAAACAAATAATTTCATATTTTTTGTTAATATCATCTTGTACTCTTCTTCTCATCCCTCTTCTTACGTTACCACTTTAGTAATGTGTCTACTCACGGAAACAGAAAAAAATGAGGAAGAATTTCTCTTGAGGGATCCCCTAACAGCCATTAATCAATTACTAGAGAATTTATGGGCCATGAAGCATTTTGTAATGAGGAAGGCTGCGTGCAAGACAGCTGGGAGACAACATACAAACAAGGGCAGCGCTGGGAGACAACATTTAAACGAGAGAGAGAGAGAGAGAGAGAGAGAGAGAGAGAGAGAGAGAGAGAGAGAGAGAGAGAGAGAGAGAGAGAGAGAGAGAGAGAGAGAGAGAGAGAGAGAGAGAAAGAGAGAGAGAGAGAGCAAAGAGCCAGCAAAGAGCCATTAATTAAATTAAAATCCTAAATACTTTTTCTTCTGTGTACAACTAAATCTTTTAAGGGAGATGAAATTTCCATTCATGACAAGAAATAGATGAAAGACATACTGAGGGGTGATTGTGACTCGGTGTTCAGCGAGTCATTAATCACACTCAGGTTTGATAATCCATATATGAAATCTTCTGTTAATGCGACGCCAAACTCTGCCAACATTTCTGATGCAGTCGTAACCCACTTCACTTTGAAGACGCCAACAGCAGCATATTCTTATTCTCTGACCCATGTTTACAATTATGGAACACAGTATTCGTGAACTCTGACCCATGTTTACAATTATGGAACACAGTATTCGTGCACTCTGACCCATGTTTACAATTATAGAACACAATATTCGTGCACTCTGACCCATGTTTACAATTATGGAACAGTATATTCATGCACTCTGACCCATGGTAGAGTTTACAATTATAGAACACGTTATTCACGAACACTTGGAAAAATAAGGCATTCTCACATGCTTTCAATATCATAAAGAGACAGTTTATGGACATAAACAATTACTCCGGCACTAAGATTCACTGATATAGCCTCCACTCCATGAGGGGTAGCAACATAGCACTCATGAAGGACTTAAAGACGGTAGCACTGATGTCACACATCATCAAAATCTTTTAAATGTGCTGAAAATAAGATTGATATATAAATGCAACTGTAGGGTTTACACAGGTGAGGACAAACTGAGTTCAGTGCTCGACGCTTGTGGCTCACGTATGTGCTAAACTATTTCCACGTGTTTTTTATGCAGTTTGGGAAAGATTTCACGATAGTCTACGACAAGTGTTATCATGGGGCAGTTGGACATAAAATCCTTCCATAAAGAATAACTGGAAAAGTTAGCAGGTGAATCTCCAGTTTTCTTATATAGTGAATGCAAAAAAAAAAAAAGTGTTAGTCAACAAATTAAAGTTAGAGGCTGACACAGTGAAAAGTTTTGTTGCTGGAGGCACAGTGCTCGTGCTAAGTTTCTCTTTCTCTTAAACGTTCTAGACAGAGATATAAATCATAGCACTGTTACATCCTTTACAAACTGCTAAAAATGTGTGTGATAATGTTATTCTTTGAGGCAGCGCTAATTTCCAAGCTGGTATAGAACAAATCTTCCAGCAGGCCACAGGAAAATATAAAAACTTCAGAGACAGCATATGTAAGCTGAAGAAAATGAAATAAAAACCGGAACAGAATATAAAATGCAATCAAACCACTTCTTTTAAGCGTAAGATGCACAGGAGCTGGAGGTACCTATGTCAGGTGAATGACGAGGCTTGAACCAGTTCGCTAGTGGTCCTGGGATTACCAACTCGGTGCCTTAGTCAACTGCACCAGGCCTATCGCCTCATCCAGCTATACCAACTGTAATTCCGTCCGACTCTGCTGGAACGTAGTCTTTGAAGCTCTTGTAGCTGGTGAGGTAGCATCACACTAATTATGCATTCAGTTTTGTTATAAAGAATTACTCAGCCGTACTAACCCGGTGCCTTAGGCAACTAAACCAGCCTGGCTAAGTCGCCTGGCTTCTAGTTTATTGAGCTCTAAACCGCGAGTTTGTACCTCATCATTTTATTTGAATTGTTACTTTCACTTATCACAAACTTTCAGGACATGTCAGGAGATTTTACAGTTACTTAGCATGATAGCTGTACCATCCAGCGTCAAGGAAAACTGTAGGTGAATAACAGGAGCTTTCAAGGCAAGAAGGACGAAGCTTGTGATGGTAGTCTTTAAGTCACTTGTAGCAGAGGGTACAAAAGGTCCTCAGGGAGCGAGAGTAAAGGGAACGAGGGTCATATTTATGGCATACAACAACACCGACGGGTACATGAGTAAAAAAAAAATGTGCTAGAGTTTGGTATGAATACTAAAATGCTATACAATACCAATAAGTTGCAACGGTTAGGTATCTTTATTCCGAAACGTTTCGCCTACACAGTAGGCTTCTTTAGTCGAGTACAGAAGAGTTTGAAGAAATGGAAGAGATGTGAAGACGATGTAATCAGTCCATCAGCCTTGAAGACGTAGTGTTGAGGTGGTCAGTCCCTCAGCCTGGAGAAGAGTTCTGGTATCTTGATTGACGTAAAGTTTCGCCTGATCAGCGGGTTTCTTCAGTCGAAAGCAGAAAAGGCAGCAGAAACATTCGAGATGAAGATGTGAGGTATGTGTTCAGCTCCCTAGCTTCGATACGAAGCATCTCAATACATTCCCCTCAAATGAAAGAGGAATTGCCAATAGCCCCTTGTCTTCAAGAGGGAACGTGACACGTTCCTTCAAGCAATTCCTGATCAATCTGGCTGTGATGCTAACGTTGCACCGCGAGCAGTGAAAAGCCAGTGGAGCCAGAAGCCCTGGCTCCACTAATCTCTCTTCAGACGCAGGTGAACCCCTGCCAGAGGTATCTTTCAGCACACATGAGAGAATGGAAGCACACATAGAGAATAGAAAGGATGGTTTGGATGGGGAGTTGGGGATTAGCGTCCCGTGGGTAGAGGAGGGAAAAGGTTGGGATGAGGAAATAGTGTGAGGAATTTTGTGGATTGTGAGGAGGAGGAGGAGGACTGCTTGATCTGTCGGATATCCTTGGACTATTTGAGCAATGATTTAAGTTTAGCCGAACTTATAGACAAGAATGGTGACAATCTCGTGGTGACCCCACCTGTCTTATGGTGACCCCAACCTGTCTTATGGTGACCCCACGTGTCTGGTGGTAACTCCACCTGTTTTGTGGTGACTTCACCTGTCTTGTGGTGACTCCACCTGTCTTGCGGTTACCCCCACCTGTCCTGTGGTGACCTCACACACCTTGTGATGACCTCCAACGACAGCTGGGTATGATGTGAGCAGGTGAAGCCACCTTCTCGTTGTAAGGTAAGGTTTCTCTTATATAAAGAGTGAGTAAACCATCTGTGTGCTGCTTCCCTACTCTATACAAGAGTTAGACAGTAGGAGGGGAAGGTAGCTGTGCGTCCCTGTTATACTCCATCACACCAGATGGGTCTTTCAGCGTCAAGTGATGAAATCTGTCAGCCTGAGCTTGGTGTTTGAGGGGAGCAGGGTGGTGATGATGGTGAGGGTGAGAGTGGTGATGGTGGTGGTGATGAAGGTGGTGAGAGTCAGAGTTTATTAGACATCATAGATTTTGAGTTTTGAGACACTGTTGCGTCCGAGAGAATTTAACGATATAGCAATGACTTGGCACACACACACACACACACACACACACACACACACACACACACACACACACACACACACACACACACACACACACACACACACGTAAACACACCAGACAGGGATGTTTGGAAGTATTTCTTCAGTCACAGAGTAGTCAGGAGGTATGATAAAGCTCATGGTTCAGGGAGAGTGACCCAGTAGCGGCCAGTGAAGAGGCGGGGCCAGGAGCTATGAATCGACCCCTGCAACCACAACTAGGTGAGTACAACTAGGTGAGTACACACACACACACACACATGCAGGGAAGAGGTGGGGCCAGGAACTGTGAATCGACCACTGCAACCGCAAATAGGTGAGTACAAATAGGTAAGTACACACAAGTACGTATTAACCGGATACCCACGCCCATATAGACACCCACGCCCACATCGATACCCACACCTACGCCCACATCGATACCCACACCCACGCCCACATCGATATCCACACCCACGCCCACATCGATACCCACACCCGCATCGATACCCACACCCACGCCCACATCGATACCCACACCCACGCCCACATCGATACCCACACCCACGCCCACATCGATACCCACACCTACGCCCACATTGATACCCACACCCGCACCCACATCGATACCCACACCCACGCCCACATCGATACCCACACCCACGCCCACATCGATACCCACACCCACGCCCACATCGATACCCACACCCACGCCCACATCGATACCCACACCCGCACCCACATCGATACCCACACCCACGCCCACATCGATACCCACACCCATGCCCACATCGATACCCACACCCACATCGATACCCACACCCACGCCCACATCGATACCCACACCCACGCCCACATCGATACCCACACCCACGCCCACATCTATACCCACACCCACGCCCACATCGATACCCACACCCTCGCCCACATCGATACCCACACCCACGCCCACATCGATACCCACACCCACGCCCACATCGATACCCACACCCACATCGATACCCACACCCACACCCACATCGATACCCACACCCACGCCCACATCGATACCCACACCCACATCGATACCCACACCCACGCCCACATCGATACCCACACCCACATCGATACCCACGCCCACATCGATACCCACACCCACGCCCACATTGATACCCACACCCACATTGATACCCACACCCACGCCCACATTGATACCCACACCCACGCCCACATCGATACCCACACCCACGCCCACATCGATACCCGGTACAAATCGACAGAACATGAAATTAGTGAGACAAATATTTTCAGAAGTATTTTGTAGGACTTACCTTCCCTATACAAAAATACTCAAGACAAACCAACCATAAATCTAGCCACTACATAGTACAAGTCTACCCACCACATATTATGAACTAGTGTCACTTCACTGAGTCAGTCTACCCACCGCATGTCATGAGCCAGGGTCACTATTCACTGAGTCAGTCTACCCACTTCATGTCATGCATGAGCCAGGGACACTCTTCACTGAGTTAGTCTACCCACCGCATGTCATGAGCCAGGGTCACTATTCACTGAGTCTACCCACCGGGTAGCATTGAAAATTGGGTTGGGAAAATGTTTTGTTAGTGGGATGAATTGTAAAGGACCTGCCTAGTATGGGCCAACAGGCCTGCTGCAGTGTTCCTCCTTTCTTATATTCTTATGTTCTTATGTATCCATTCTGGGCGCTGAATTATTTGGTCACAAGTTAGTGTTCAAGAGCTGTGTACTTACCTAATTGTGGTTGCAGGGATCGGATCATAGCTCCTGGCCCTGCCTCTTCACTGGTTGCTACTAGGTCACTCACTCCCTTCTCCGTGAGCTTTAGCATACCTCTTCTTAAAGCTATGTATGGTTCCTGCCTCCACCGCCTCACTTTCCAGACTGTTCTACTTCCTGACAACTCTTTGACTGAAGAAATACTTCCTAACATCTCCGTGACTCATCTGAGACTTCAGCTTCCAATTGTGACTCCTTGTTTCTGTGTCCCATCTCTGGAACATCCTGTCTTTCTCCACCTTGTCAATTCCTCGCAGTATTTTATATGTCGTTATCATGTCTCCCCTAATCCTTCTGTCCTCCAGTGTCGTCAGGCCGATTTCCCTTACCCATTTTTCGTAGGAACTAGTCTTGTTGTAAACCTTTGCACTTTCTCTAATTTATTGACGTGCTTGGCCAGATGTGGGTTCCAAACTGGTGCTGCATACTCCAGTATGGGCCTGACGTACACGATGTACAGTGTCTTGAACGATTCTCGAAGTCTTGAAGACCACGGTGCTGTTCACCAAGGCTGAGGGAGTGATTACCTCATCTTTGTATATAATTTTGCATTCTTCACATTATATCTTTGTATTGTATTGATAAAGTCACTGAATAGCGATACGTCTACAAATAAATTTTCCCAGAAGTTGCACATGTGTCTACACTTCTTTATCTTTAATGTCAGTCTTTCATGGTAATTCATTTTTTTTAGTTCTGGTCGATATTTTGTAGTTATTCATTAAAGATCTTATCTAGTCTATTCATTGTTCTTACATCTGGGCCCCGCACAACCTTCAATTTTGTCCCGATGTTCGTTGTAAATATTTTTTTTAACATTTTTCCATCTATATATTCTATCTGAAAACTATTGTTTATAGCTTTCATTGTGACGTATGGTTTTCATTGTGACGTATGGTTTTCATTGTGACGTATGGTTTTCATTGTGACGTATCGTTTTCTCCTAATTCCATTTATATGAAATATCCACATCTGTCTGTCTGTCTCTCTGACACATTCAGTATTATGTCACAGTCTACATTGTTCATGTGGTCTTGAATTCGCTTTCTCCTAGTTCCATTACGTGAAGCATACCTGGAGTATACCTGGAGTATACCTGGAGTATACCTAGAGAGTGTTCAGAGGGACAACGCCCCCGCGGCCTAATCCATGACCAGGTCATTACATTTCATTTATCTACAGTAAATTCCGTAATACATATATCACTCCATTTTCTCAGTTTAAGTCATCTTGTAGTTACTTACATTTCCATTATTTTAGCTAAAACATTTGCATCAAGTGCAGACATATTTACACAGTTCGCAACTTTTACCCGGTGTCTTGTAAACATTAAATTCATTACAGAGCAATTTCCGTGACTCTGATGCATACGTGTGCAACACCTGGCTACCTTAATCTAATAAGATTTGTTGGGAATTTAAACCCGGTGGGTTAGCCACCCAGGATAACCCAAGAAAGTCAGTGCGTCATCGACGACTTTCTGCCTTATTTCCATTGCTGTCCTTCAGTTTTGTCCTCCAGGATGCGACTCACACCCAGGTACCTACTTACTGCTAGGGGGAACAGGGACAACAAGTGTTGTCCCTGTTCACCTAGCATTTCCATCCAACATTTCCACCTATGTCGGGAATCGAACCAGAATCATTCAGGGTGTGAAGCGAGAGTGTTGCCAACCAAGCCACGGAGCAAGCCAGTGAACAAGACCATAAATCACTTCAAAACTTTGCTTCAGTACTTTCCGGTACTAATGAATGTTGTATGACCCATACGGATTTAGCTCCTCATTTTTTTTAAAAGCTAATAATAATAATAATAAAGTAATTTTTTAGGAATACACCGTCTCATTTTATTTACACTGTATCTGTCTACGTGCGTATTCACCCCCACATCCTTTGTTGACATATGAATTCTAGATAATAATTATTTGTTGTGTGTTTATAAGGGCTACTGGCAGCTGAAGCCGTATCGAACCCGGCTTCTCTTCGAAACCTTCAATTGCCTGCCATCGTTTATATCTGCCCGAAATGTTGATATTGATTTCAATATTTTTTTTCCTGTTAAGTTTCATTATGTCAATATAAATTAAAATATATTTTAGTTTAAACACCCAACAAAAACGAAAAACTTCGAAGGGGATGTATTACGCCTGGCAGCCCCGCGAGTATCAAGAGATTTCGAGCATTAATTTTTTTTCACGAACTGAAATAAAAAGTTAGGATGCTCAAAGCAAGGAGGTGAAAGACCAATTAACATGTCGACACCTCACTCACCTCACCACTGAGCCTCGTTGCCTTGTGAGGTGTAAAACATGAGGGTCATTAAAGCTGCATGTCATGTGTACACAATCAACAATAATACTTTATGCGTAGGGAGACACTGGTCAGAGAAATAGCAAGCATCGAACTTTAGCTAAAGGAATCTTATAGGAGTCAGGAATCGCGGGAAGAACTAAAAGTCATAAATGAAATCGAAAGAAACCCAAAGTATTTCTTCTCCTATGCCAAATCAAAGTCGAGAAGACCGTCCAGTATTGGGCCCCTACTTAAACAAGATGGGTCCTACACAGATGACAGCAAGGAAATGAGTGAGCTACTCAAGTCCCAATATGACTCAGTTTTTAGCAAGCCGCTAACCAGACTGAAAGTCGAAGATCAAAATGAATTTTTTATGAGAGAGCCACAGAATTTGGTTAACACAAGCCTATCTGATGTTATCCTGACGCCAAATGATTTCGAACAGGCGATAAATGACAGGCCCATGCACTCTGCCCCAGGGCCAGACTCATGGAACTCCGTGTTCATCAAGAACTGCAAGAAGCCCCTATCACGAGCCTTTTCCATCCTATGGAGAGGGAGCATGGACACGGGGGTCGTCCCACAGTTACTAAAAACAACAGACATAGCCCCACTCCACAAAGGGGGCAGTAAAGCAACAGCAAAGAACTACAAACCGATAGCACTAACATCCCATATAAAAATCTTTGAAAGGGTCCTAAGAAGCAAGATCGCCACACATCTAGAAACCCATCAGTTACACAACCCAGGGCAACATGGGTTTAGAACAGGTCGCTCCTGTCTGTCTCAACTATTGGATCACTACGACAAGGTCCTAAATGCACTAGAAGACAAAAAAGAATGCAGATGTAATATATACAGACTTTGCAAAAGCCTTCGATAAGTGTGACCATGGCGTAATAGCGCACAAAATGCGTGCTAAAGGAATAACAGGAAAAGTCGGTAGATGGATCTATAATTTCCTCACTAACAGAACACAGAGAGTAGTCGTCAACAGAGTAAAGTCCGAGGCAGCTACGGTGAAAAGCTCTGTTCCACAAGGCACAGTACTCGCTCCCATCTTGTTCCTCATCCTCATATCCAACATAGACAAGGATGTCAGCCACAGCACCGTGTCTTCCTTTGCAGATGACACCCGAATCTGCATGACAGTGTCTTCCATTGCAGACACTGCAAGGCTCCAGGCGGACATCAACCAAATCTTTCAGTGGGCTGCAGAAAACAATATGAAGTTCAACGATGAGAAATTTCAATTACTCAGATATGGTAAACACGAGGAAATTAAATCTTCATCAGAGTACAAAACAAATTCTGGCCACAAAATAGAGCGAAACACCAACGTCAAAGACCTGGGAGTGATCATGTCGGAGGATCTCACCTTCAAGGACCATAACATTGTATCAATCGCATCTGCTAGAAAAATGACAGGATGGATAATTAGAACCTTCAAAACTAGGGAGGCCAAGCCCATGATGACACTCTTCAGGTCACTTGTTCTATCTAGGCTGGAATATTGCTGCACACTAACAGCACCTTTCAAGGCAGGTGAAATTGCCGACCTAGAAAATGTACAGAGGACCTTCACGGCGCGCATAACGGAGATAAAACACCTCAATTACTGGGAGCGCTTGAGGTTCCTGAACCTGTATTCCCTGGAACGCAGGCTGGAGAGATACATGATTATATACACCTGGAAAATCCTAGAGGGACTAGTACCGAACTTGCACACGAAAATCACTCACTACGAAAGCAAAAGACTTGGCAGACGATGCAACATCCCCCCAATGAAAAGCAGGGGTGTCAATAGCACGTTAAGAGACCATACAATAAGTGTCAGGGGCCCGAGACTGTTCAACTGTCTCCCAGCATACATAAGGGGGATTACCAACAGACCCCTGGCAGTCTTCAAGCTGGCACTGGACAAGCACCTAAAGTCAGTTCCTGACCAGCCGGGCTGTGGCTCGTACGTTGGTTTGCGTGCAGCTAGCAGTAACAGCCTGGTTGATCAGGCTCTGATCCACCAGGAGGCCTGGTCACAGACCGGGCCGCGGGGGCGTTGACCCCCGGAACTCTCTCCAGGTAAACTCTAGGTAAACTCCAGGTAAACTCCAGGTAAACTCCAGGTAAACTCCAGGTAAACTCCAGGCACTAAAGTAAAAACTAATGCAAACTCTCAGTGTATATACACTGATAAACACACCTTTCATCGTATACACACTGAGAAGCACACCTCTCAGTGTATATATACACCTTATAGTGCACATACACTGAGTGTGTATGTGCACAATGTGACAGAAGTGTTCCCCACACAACACAAGTGTCCCTTACACAAGTGTCCTTCTCACAAGTGTCCCCCACACACCAGTGTCCCCTACACACCAGTGTCCCCTACACACCAGTGTCCCCCACACACCAGTGTCCCCCACACACCAGTGTCCCCCACACAGGTGTAAGCCCTTGCCACTGAATTTGACCCCCTAGAGATGATGGCCACTCTGCATATGTAAATCTCACCCTAGCAGAGTTGGGGTTAAATGTAAATAACTTGAATAGATGATTAGTATAGTCCAGTCAGCACTTAACTGTGTAGTAAGCCTCATAATATGTCAGTTTAATCGTGGCTTAATTTTTTTTTTAAGTGTTCACTTTCTCTCTGAATTCTGAGATTTAACAGTAAAAAGCTCGAGTGCACCGGGTTTGTCTTTTCTCTTAACACTTTCTTCTTTGTAAATAAGTTTCCACTGAATCCATGATTAACGATGGATCAATCTCATTTGTTCCCATGTAATCTCAAGTATCCCTGTGATTCACCATGATTCATAATGCATTATGCTCAAGCACGTCCTATGTTTGTTGTATAACGTTTTTCTTGCATTGTATAGAATCAGCCCAGAACCTGAAATGTCTGCAGTCTACATTATATATTAGTTTTAAGCTGTATGTCGAGGACCCCATACGTTAGCGTTGCTGAGCTGTCAACAGTGTACTACTTGCAACATACTTAGCAACATTATAGGCAGGTTCCCTTTCTAGTCTGACGTCATGTGCCTTCCCCTCATGTAGGCCTCCCCCCACAGGCTGCTTCCTCAGACCTAGACTAGGCAGAGCTGCAGGCAGACGTGAAGGCTGGGTTCTTCCATGTTTACTGTTTATACACCTCAATAACAGAACAGTTGTTTCCTCACACCATCACTCCATCTACGAACCGCTGTTCACAACGTGTCCCTCACACAACACACGTGTCCCACACATAACACTCGTGTCCCACACACAACACAAGTGCCCCTCACACAACTCAAGTGTCCCACGCACAACACAAGTGTCCCTCACACAGCACAAGTGTCCCTCACACAACACATGTGTCCCTCACACTGTGGTAATAGGTCCCTCTCGGCTTATGTTCTGTCGTTCGAAAATATCTCCTCTCCATTACCTTTCACCGCATCAAATCCGGCGGTTAAAATTGACAAGAAATCTACCCGCGGCCATAATGCAAATCCAGCGACTGTGGCTGTAAGCCCTGATGTTGTATGAATATTCTTTTGAAAGGTGAGCGATGTGTCCCGGCTGTCCCAGCGGCTAATGGACCGCTGTAATGGCTAATGGACCGTTGTGATTGTCCTTACAATAATCCGTCAATATGCGTAGACGAGGAGGGAGCTGTAGCATGTACACTTACGTGTATGTTATGACGATACACCCTCCAGCTCACCTGGTACACCCTCCAGCTCACCTGGTACACCCTCCAGCTCACCTGGTACACCCTCCAGCTCACCTGGTACACCCTCCAGCTCACCTGGTACACCCTATGTGCAACCAGCAGTAACTATGTGCAACCAGCAGTAACAGCCTGGTTGATCAGGCCCTGATCCACGGGGAGGCAGAGTCAATGACTGGGCCGCGGGGGCGTTGTCCCCCGAATACTTCAGTTACACTCCAGGTAGGTAGTGTCTGAGCTGGGAGACTTCAGTAGGTTGATGAGGGTATCGTTAAACATTGCAGTAAACCCACGACATGGGAAGGAAAGGTTAGATAGAGAAGTGGAGGAGGAGAGAGGAAAGGTAAAAGGAAGGAGAAATTGAAAAGATTGAGGACAGACGAGAGAGTGAGAGGGAGAGAAAAAAGAGAGAGAGAGAGAAGCCGGAACCAACATGTTTGACCTCGGTGATCCCATAGGGTTCAATACACATTTTCTTATTGAATAATTCTGACCCTTCAGGACGGTGTTTTTTATGAAGACAGTCGTGTGGGGTGAGAGGGCTTGCAGTGAGTGGGGTGAGAGAGCTTACTGTGAGTGGGGAGAGAGGGTTTACAGTGAGTGAGGAGAGAGATTGCTATGAGTGGGGAGAAAGGGGCTTGCAGTGAGTGGGGAGAGAGGGCTTGCTTTGAGTGAGGAGAGAAAGCCTGCAGTGAGTGCGGGGAGTGGAGATTGTAGCAGGTGGTGGCCCGTGGTTCATAGCGGTACAGGGTGTGGGGTGGACACTTATATCACCCACTTCCTCTACATTAATGCACACACACACACACACACACATACACATACACACACACACATGGTGTGTGTGTGTGTGTGTAAGGTGGGTGGATTGCATTTTCTTGGACTGCAAGAAGGCGTTTGACACAGTTCCACACAAGAGATTAGTGCAAAAACTGGAGGACCAAGCAGGGATAACAGGGAAGGCACTACAATGGATCAGGGAATACTTGACAGGAAAACAGCAGCGAGTCATGGTGCGTGGAGAGGCGTCAGAGTGGGCACCTGTGACCAGCGGGGTCCCACAGGGGTCAGTCCTAGGACCAGTGCTGTTTTTAGTATTTGTGAACGACATGACGGAAGGAATAGACTCCAAAGTGTCCCTGTTTGCAGATGACGTGAAGTTGATGAGAAGAATTCAATCAGACAAGAACCAGGCAGAACTACAAAGGGATCTAGACAGGCTGCAGACCTGGTCCAGCAATTGGCTTTTGGAGTTCAACCCCACCAAGTGCAAAGTCATGAAGATTGGGGAAGGGCAAAGAAGACCGCAGACGGAGTACAGTCTAGGGGGCCAGAGACTACAAACCTCACTCAAGGAAAAAGATCTTGGGGTGAGTATAACACCAGGCACATCTCCTGAAGCGCACATCAACCAAATAACTGCTGCAGCATATGGGCGCCTAGCAAACCTCAGAACAGCATTCCGACATCTTAATAAGGAATCGTTCAGGACCCTGTACACCGTGTACGTTAGGCCCATATTGGAGTACGCGGCACCAGTCTGGAACCCGCACCTAGCCAAGCACGTAAAGAAACTAGAAAAAGTGCAAAGGTTTGCAACAAGACTAGTTCCAGAGCTAAGAGGTATGTCCTACGAGGAGAGGTTAAGGGAAATCAACCTGACGAGACTGGAGGACAGGAGAGATAGGGGGGACATGATAACGACATACAAAATACTGAGAGGAATTGACAAGGTGGACAGACGGGGTGTTCCAGAGATGGGACACAGCAACAAGGGGACACAGTTGGAAGTTGAAGACACAGATGAATCACAGGGATGTTAGGAAGTATTTTTTCAGTCACAGAGTAGTCAGGAAGTGGAATAGTTTGGGAAGCGATGTAGTGGAGGCAGGATCCATACATAGCTTTAAGCAGAGGTATGATAAAGCTCATGGTTCAGGGAGAGTGACCTAGTAGCGACCAGTGAAGAGACGGGGCCAGGAGCTTGGACTCGACCCCTGCAACCTCAACTAGGTGAGTACAACTAGGTGAGTACACACACACACACACACACACACACACACACACACACCTACCTCTATCTAATAAACAATGATTGTTCGCCAAGGAGTGAGTTTACACACATACGATGATATACAGTAAGGTAAGACAGTAAACTTTCCTGTCATATTTACAAATACAAATCAGCCAGTTGCCAGAACCACATAACGACAGACAATATACGACAGATACTCGAAAATCAGAGCGCTAGAGTACATAGCTCTATTGAGTTCCCAGTGAGTCTTCAGTGTTCTCATTTGAGCGTTCGAGTAAGTCTCAGGTCTGCCACCTTGTATATTCTCCCAGTCCCTCATGCCTAGGCCTATAAGATAAGATAAGATTTCATTCGGATTTTTAACCCCCGGAGGGTTATCCACCCAGGATAGCCCAAGAAATTCAGTCAGTGCGTCATCGAGGACTGTCTAACTTATTTCCATTGTGGTCCTCAATCTTGTCCCCCAGGATGCGACCCACACCAGTCGACTAACACCCGGGTACCTATTTGCTGCTAGGTGAACAGGACAACAGATGTAAGGAAACACGTCGAAATGCTTCCACCCGCCCGGAATCGAACCCGGGCCCTCCGTGTGTGAAGCGGGAGCTTTAGCCACCAGGCCACCGTTTCTCACATAGGCCTAGTTCTAGGCTAGTTGTTGCTGTCTAAGGTGCCTACTTAACGCTGAAGTACCGAGGGCAGCATCTGTTTGATACCCATGTGAGGCTCACTCATGTGATACCCCAAAGGGGTTCAGAGGTTGTCATGACATGACTGTGTGCAGACCCTGCCATGACCTGACCTGACCTGACCTGACCTTATGCTTACACAGTGTCCCTCACACAGTGTCCCTCGCACAGTGTCCCTCACACAGTGTCCCTCACACAGTGTCCCTCACACAGTGTCCCTCGCACAGTGTCCCTCACACAGCGCCCCTCACACAGTGTCCCTCGCACAGTGTCCCTCACACAGTGTCCCTCACACAGTGTCTCTCACACAGTGTCCCTCACACAGTGTCTCTCACACAGTGTCCCTCGCACAGTGTCCCTCGCACAGTGTCCCTCACACATTGTCCCTCGTACAGTGTCCCTCGCACAGTGTCCCTCACACAGTGTCCCTCACACAGCGTCCCTCACACAGTGTCCCTCGCACAGTGTCCCTCACACAGTGTCCCTCGCACAGTGTCCCTCACACAGTGTCCCTCGCGCAGTGTCCCTCACACAGTGTCCCTCGCACAGTGTCCCTCACACAGTCTCCCTCACACAGTGTCCCTCACACAGTGTCTCACAGTGTCCCTCACACAGTGTCCCTCACACAGCACCCCTCACACAGTGTCCCTCACACAGTGTCTCTCACACAGCGTCCCTCACACAATGCCCCTCACAGTGTCTCTCACACAGTGTCCCTCACACAGTGTCCCTCACACAGTGTCTCTCACACAATGCCCCTCACAGTGTCTCTCACACAGTGTCCCTCGCACAGTGTCCCTCACACAGTGTCTCACACACAATGCCCCTCACAGTGTCTCTCACACAGTGTCTCTCACACAGTGTCCCTCACACAGTGTCTCTCACACAATGCCCCTCACAGTGTCTCTCACACAGTGTCCCTCACACAGTGTCCCTCAGACAGTGTCTCTCACACAATCCCCCTCACAGTGTCTCTCACACAGTGTCCCTCGCACAGTGTCCCTCACACAGTGTCTCACACACAATGCCCCTCACAGTGTCTCTCACACAGTGTCTCTCACACAGTGTCCCTCACACAGTGTCTCTCACACAGTGCCTCTCACACAGTGTCTCTCACACAATGTCCCTCACAGTGTCCCTCACACAGTGTCTCTCACAGGCAGATAGACAGACTGAAGCAAAATAAGTCGCCAGGTCCTGATGAGGTTTTTTCAAGGGTTCTTAAGGAATGCAAAATGGAACTCTGTGAACCATTAACTAATATTTTTAATTTATCTCTTCAAACAGGTGTAGTGTCTGATATGTGGAAGATGGCTAATGTAACTCCTATTTTTAAAACAGGGGACAAGTCGTTACCGTCAAATTACCGCCCAATAAGCCTGACCTCAATTGTAGGCAAATTACTAGAGTCAATTATAGCTGAGATTATAAGAAGCCATCTCGATAAGCATAGCTTGATTAATGATACTCAGCATGGATTCACAAGAGGCCGGTCTTGTCTAACTAATTTATTAACTTTCTTCAGTAAAGCTTTTGAGGCTGTTGACCACAATAAAGAATTTGATATTATTTACTTAGATTTTAGTAAGGCTTTTGATAGAGTTCCGCACCATAGACTGTTAAAGAAAGTGGCAGCTCATGGCATTGGGGGAAAAGTGCTCTCGTGGATCGAGTCATGGCTCACTGACAGGAAGCAGAGAGTGTCCATAAATGGGGTTAAATCCGAGTGGGGATCTGTAACAAGTGGCGTTCCACAGGGATCAGTCTTGGGCCCGTTGTTGTTTATAATATATATCAATGATCTTGATGAGGGAATTACTAGTGATATGAGCAAATTCGCCGATGACACAAAGATAGGTAGGATAATTGATTCAAACGTAGATGTTAGGGAACTTCAGGAGGATTTAAACAAACTCTATTCTTGGTCAGAAAAGTGGCAGATGCAGTTCAATGTAGATAAATGCAAGGTTCTGAGGCTTGGGAGTGCCCATAACACTAGTACTTATAAATTAAATGATGTAGAACTTAGCCATACAGATTGCGAGAAGGACTTGGGGGTTATGGTGAGCAGCAACCTTAAACCAAGACAGCAATGCCTAAGCGTACGTAATAAGGCAAATAGATTACTGGGATTTATATCAAGAAGTGTAAGCAACAGAAGTCCAGAGGTCATACTGCAGCTTTATACATCATTAGTAAGGCCTCACCTAGATTATGCAGCTCAGTTCTGGTCTCCGTATTACAAAATGGACATAAATTCGTTAGAAAACATTCAGCGTAGGATGACTAAATTAATACATAGCATCAGAAATCTTCCTTATGAAGAAAGATTGAAGACTCTTAAGTTACATTCACTTGTTAGACGAAGAATGAGGGGAGACCTGATCGAAGTGTATAAGTGGAAGATAGGTATAAATAAAGGGGATATTAATAAGGTCTTGAGGATGTCTCTCCAAGAGAGAACGCGCAGTAATGGATTTAAATTAGGTAAGTTTAGATTTAGAAAGGACATAGGAAAGTATTGGTTTGGAAATAGGGTAGTTGATGAGTGGAACAGTCTACCTAGTTGGGTTATTGAGGCTGGGACTTTGGGTAGTTTCAAATCTAGGTTGGATAAGTACATGAGTGGGAGGGGTTGGATTTGAGTGGGACTTTCACATCAGAGCTTATTTCTTGGGTGGCATTGAAAATTGGGTTGGGCAAATGTTTTGTTAGTGGGATGAATTGTAAAGGACCTGCCTAGTATGGGCCAGCAGGCCTCCTGCAGTGTTCCTCCTTTTCTTATGTTCTTATGTTCACACAGTGTCCCTCACACAGTGTCCCTCACACAGTGTCTATCACACAATACCCCTCACAGTGTCTCTCACACAGTGTCTCTCACACAGTGTCCTTCACACAGTGTCCCTCACAGTGTCCCTCACACAGTCTCCCTCACACAGTGTCCCTCACACAGTGTCTCTCACAGTGTCCCTCACACAGTGTCTCTCACAGTGTCCCTCACACAGTGTCCCTCACACAGCACCCCTCACACAGTGTCCCTCACACAGTGTCCTTCACACAGTGTCTCTCACACAGCGTCCCTCACACAATGCCCCTCACAGTGTCTCTCACACAGTGTCCCTCACACAGTGTCCCTCACACAGTGTCTCTCACACAATGCCCCTCACAGTGTCTCTCACACAGTGTCCCTCACACAGTGTCCCTCACACAGTGTCTCACACACAATGCCCCTCACAGTGTCTCTCACACAGTGTCTCTCACACAGTGTCCCTCACACAGTGTCTCTCACACAGTGTCTCTCACACAGTGTCTCTCACACAGTGTCCCTTACACAGTGTCCCTCACAGTGTCTCTCACACAGTGCCTCTCACACAGTGTCTCTCACACAATGTCCCTCACAGTGTTCCTCACACAGTGTCTCTCACAGTGTCTCTCACACAGTGTCCTTCACACAATGTCTCTCACAGTGTCCCTCAATGTCTCTCACACAGTGTCCCTCACACAGTGTCTCTCACACAACGTCTCTCACACAGTGTCCCTCACACAGTGTCTCTCACACAGTGCCCCTCACACAGTGTCTCTCACACAGTGTCCCTCACACAATGTCTCTCACACAGTGTCCCTCACACAGTGAGTTACGACCACCAATTTAAAACTTTTCTCATATCCGCCGCTATTATCACATACAAACACGTGAGAGGCGATCCTCTCCCACATTCTCCCACGCTCTCCCACACTCTTCCAGGCTCTCCCACACTCTCCCACGCACTCAAGTAGCCCTCAACACCCTCCCACCATCTCTCAGCGCTCAAGAGTTCGTATCAGCAACAAAACAGAGATAAAAAAAAAGGTATCGGTAAGTGATCTCATTAAACTCGGGTGGTATAAATCGGTTTGGGGTCCTTGGGGTGGAGGATTGAACACTCTCTGCCACATTCGAGGCCATGGAATACAGGATTGCTCCCTCCCTGCCACATACGAAGCTATTGGATGGGACATTGAACACTCCCTGCCACACACACACACCACAGGGATATTAGGAAGTATTTCTTCAGGCATAGAAGTGTCAGGAAGTGGAACAGTCTGGCGAGTGATGTAGTGGAGGCAGGAATCATATATAGCTTCAAGACGAGGTACGATAAAACTCATGGAGCAGGGAGAGAGAGGACCTAGTAGAGTTCAGTGAAGATGCGGGGCCAGGAGCTGAGTCTCGACCCCTGCAACCACAATTAGATGAGTACACGAAACTATGGGATGGAGAATTGAACACTTCCTGCCACATACAAAGCCATGGGATGGAACACTGATCCCATCCTGTTACATTCTGTGTTCAAGTCTCCTTGTCACACACACTACCGGGCTGATCCTCAACCTAGTTTTCACCCCATTGTCTGCTGTTCTTTTCATTCATCTTCCTCTTTTTTTTGAGTTTCGTAATTGATGTTGATATCATCATCATCATTAGCATCAGTAAGTTTATCAAAAATAGTGTTGCTCTCTATATTATAGTAATTATCACTGTTATTACTGTTGTCATTACTGTTGTCATTACTGTTGTCATTACTGTTGTCATTACTGTTGTCATTACTGTTGTCATTACTGTTGTCATTACTGTTGTCATTAATGTTTGTCAGAGAAAGAGAGAGAGAGAGAGAGAGAGAGAGAGAGAGAGAGAGAGAGAGAGAGAGAGAGAGAGAGAGAGAGAGAGGGAGAAAGACAGACAGACAGACAGACAGAGACAGACAGAGAGAGAGAGAGACAGACAGAGACAGAGAGACAGAGAGTGAAAGTGAAAAAGAGAGAGAGTGTATGTCTTTCATTACTGTGGGGTGAAGCATCACAGTATAAAAGGACGGCGCCATAACACCGGTTGTCAACAAGTTAGTGGCACCAGACTACCTAATTCATCTTAATCCGGCCCACCTCTCCCTGACATAGCCGAGTTCCCCAGCATCGACACTCTCATCATTAACTTTTTACTCTCGCGGGATTAGCTTACAGGATCATCTGAGATGTCGCATCTTGCTAGAAGACTTCCATTCTCCCGCTCTTATACTGTGAGCAACATCGGTATAAGTTGGTGAAGCTGTGAGTTCTCCTGGCTCTCACGCACGGTGTTATTGCGCACATTATGTGCTTCGTCAGGCATTTATGCTAATCGGGTGCAAGCTGAGAGCCGCCCAGTGAGGCGAAGGTACTTCCTGCAGCCTTTCAGCCGGCGGAGAAATGCAGTGAGGCTTCTTACTGACCTGCTGCTTATACTCCAGTTGTCATGCGCTGGGGTACTCCAGTTGTCATGTGTCTTGATGCACCAGGTGTCATGTGTCGTGATGCACCTGGTGTTATGTGTCGTGATGCACCAGGTGTTATGTGTCGTGATGTACCAGGTGTTATGTGTTGTGATGCACCAGGTGTCATGTGTCGTGATGCACCTGGTGTTATGTGTCGTGATGCACCAGGTGTTATGTGTCGTGATGTACCAGGTGTTATGTGTTGTGATGCACCAGGTGTCATGTGTCGTGATGCACCAGTTGTTATGTGTCGTGATGTACCAGGTGTTATGTGTTGTGATGCACCAGTTGTCATGTGTCGTGATGCACCAGGTGTTATGTGTCGTGATGCACCAGGTGTTATGTGTCGTGATGTACCAGGTGTTATGTGTTGTGATGCACCAGGTGTCATGTGTCGTGATGCACCAGTTGTTATGTGTCGTGATGTACCAGGTGTTATGTGTTGTGATGCACCAGTTGTCATGTGTCGTGATGCACCAGTTGGTATGTGTCGTGATGTACCAGGTGTTATGTGTTGTGATGCACCAGTTATCATGTGTCGTGATGCACCAGGTGTCATGTGTCGTGATGTACCAGGTGTTATGTGTTGTGATGCACCAGGTGTCATGTGTCGTGATGCACCAGTTGTTATGTGTTGTGATGCACCAGGTGTCATGTGTCGTGATGCACCAGGTGTCATGTCTCGTGATGCACCAGTTATGTGTTGTGATGCACCAGGTGTCATGTGTCGTGATGCACCAGGTGTTGTGTTGTGATGCACCAGGTGTTATGTGTTGTGATGTACCAGGTGTTGTGTTGTGATGTACCAGGTGTCATGTGTCGTGATGTACCAGGTATTATGTGTTGTGATGCACCAGGTGTTATGTGTTGTGATGTACCAGGTGTTGTGTTGTGATGCACCAGGTGTCATGTGTCGTGATGCACCAGGTGTTGTGTTGTGATGCACCAGGTGTTATGTGTTGTGATGTACCAGGTGTTGTGTTGTGATGCACCAGGTGTCATGTGTCGTGATGTACCAGGTATTATGTGTTGTGATGCACCAGGTGTCATGTGTCGTGATGCACCAGGTGTCATGTGTCGTGATGCACCAGGTGTCATGTGTCGTGATGTACCAGGTATTATGTGTCGTGATGCACCAGGTGTCATGTGTCGTGATGCACCAGGTGTCATGTGTCGTGATGTACCAGGTATTATGTGTCGTGATGCACCAGTTGTCATGTGCCATGGTTCTGGATGCTGATGTGTCTCACTCCAGATCATGCAGCAGTTCTGGACGAGACACGTTAACAACAGCAAGTCATTATTTCTATATTAAAAAAAATATATAATCTTACAACACACGTGGAATTCAAAGCAAACATTGCATATTTTTTGGCTTTCGATAAAGCCGGCAATACTCCTCAATCCGCAGTTGCAGCTTCGTGCAATTATTATTATTATAATCAAAAAGAAGCGCTAAGCCACAAGGACTATACAGAACTTCGTGCAATAAAACCAGCCATTTATTTCACAAGTTTTCGAAAACACACACACGCACACACTTATATATATATATATATATATATATATATATATATATATATATATATATATATATATATATATATATATATATATAAACAAAGAGAGTGAGAAAGAGGGAAAAAGAGAGTGAGAAAGAGAGAGAGTGAGAAAGAGGGAAAAAGAGAGTGAGAAAGAGAGAGAGAGAGAGAGAGAGAGAGAGAGAGAGAGAGAGAGAGAGAGAGAGAGAGAGAGAGGAGCAATAACGCCATGTCCCTCTCTCAGCTCTAAAATCCAATATCATGCTGGATCCAGCAAGGCGAAATATTCGACTCTGGCATTTGATTGTAAACGCCCTGCTGGTCGCCGCCACGGAAGTCGCTATCGTCGCCTAACAACAACAACAAAAAAAAAAAAAAGGACACGAAAATCAACGGAAATTCTCGCGGCGCCATGGTTTCACTTGCGGAATCGCGAGTTACGCCGAGTTAACGACGCACTTGCGCGGATCATCGGCTTGTGTCGCACACGCTCGTCACTGTTCAATGATGCCGTCAGACTGGTGATTCAGTCAACAGATGGCGCTGGTTAACACTGCCAGCCACCTGACTTGGTTTTCAGTCAACAGATGGCACTGGGTAACACTTGTCGAATATATATTTATACAGTAATAATAATAATAATAATAATAATAATAATAATAATAATAATAATAATTATTATTATTATTATTATTATTTCTCCGAGTACATGATGCAGTTTAGACATAGCTGACATCAATGATATACTGTATAGAAAACCCATTGTTATGCAGAGCATTTCGGGCAAATCAAGTTAATTTTGTCCCTCAGGATGCGACCCACACTAGTCGGGTAATATCCAAGTACATATTTACTACTAGGTGAACAGGGACAGCAGGTGTCTTAAGAAAACACGCCCAAATGTTCCTACCGGTACCGGGATTGAACCACGGACCTCAGTGTGTGAGATGGGTGTGCTACCAACTGAGCAACGAGACACCTTGAAACTCACTGAATGTATATACTCGACTCTTCTTCCAGCGGTTTTATCATTGCGTTTAGGACTGTGAAATATAGATTCCCTTCGAAAATTTCCTTGGGATTCTGAATAGGTTCATCATTTGCCTCACAAGTTAAGTCCTCTTTCTCTTAGGTGGATGGGATCTGATTCCAAGTGTGTTGGTAATCTTAAACTCTTCTCAGAGCTCTCGATCATCTGTAAGTGTTTTCTTTTTTTTCAGATCTTTCGACACTGCTGGTTTGCCTCAGGTGTTTATTACCTACAAGTTCTTCAAAGTACTTCAGCTGAAGTTGTTTTTGCTGAAAACGATCTGAAAATGAAGGTCAAACAACACAAAGAACGCCCAGAAACGTTTTTTTTTTTTTTTGCAAGATCAAGTACCAAGAAAGTCAAATTATGACTTATTATTATTTAAGACACCGGCCTCCTCCCACCAAGGAAGGGTGACCCGAAAAATAGGAAACGCTTTCATAGTCATTTGTTCAATAACTGCCTTGCCAGAAGTGTGCTGAGAACATTGTTCAGATGAACCTTAGAACTGCAGCATCCCCATCCCTCCTTCAGAGTTTAGATACTGTACTTCCCATCTCCATGACTATATCCCCATCCTTCCAGAGTGTTGGCGCCTCCAGGACTCGAGTCCTGGAGGAAAAACTAAATCCTTGATAGTAACACAGCGCCTGGTCCATCTGATGTCCACACACATCCTCTCATGTACCTGCCAACCTATTTCTGAAGCGACTCACTGCACTCGCTTCATGGACTCTCCTTGACAGCAATGATGCTGCTGGGTCAAAGAGAGACGATACCTATACACAACATTTGACAGCATCAGCAATAAAAACAAGGAATGTTCACTGCAAGGAAGAGATAAAGTTGGTGGACGTGACGCTACAGTTTCCATTACACACAGTTCTTTCTTTATTTCTCATATTGCATTATGACTCCTTTATTTTTACTTATTACTTGTATTTATAGGAGCATTGCACATAGTTCTTCCTATATTTCTCTTATTACTTGCATTATTAGATCTCCTTTATTTTTTTTACTTAGTGCTTGTATTTATGAGAACTTTGACGAGGTTGGCGGCAGACTGTAAAATCTCTTAAATCTGCTGAAGTGTAGTAACAGCAGCAGCTGTCTCCTCCTGTCTGCTCTTGCTGTTATGTTCTCTGTTTTTTTTTTTACATTTCTCTCTCTCTTCTCTTCCATCATTTCTTTTTCTATGTCTCCTCTTTCATCTCTCTTATCTTCCATCTCTCATCCATTTCGTCTCTCTCATTTATCTCCCATCTATTTCATTTACTCTTCCATCTCTTATCTTTTTCATCTTTTCTTAGTCATCTCTCGCTTCCTTCACTTCTTGACATTTATCAGCCCAAGTAAAAATATCTTTGAAAAGGGTCATGTCCCTCCTAGCATAATGAAACGGTCACCTCTGTTTCCTAATGATTACAAAATACCGTGAATAATATATATATATATATATATATATATATATATATATATATATATATATATATATATATATATATATATATATATATATATATATATATATATATATATATATATACTGGTATACTGGTCAGACACGTCAAGAAATTAGAGAAAGTGCAAAGGTTTGCAACAAGACTAGTCCCGGAGCTAAGAAGCATGTCCTACGAGGAGAAGTTAAGGGAAATCAACCTGACGACTGTGAGGGAAAAGTTCAATAGATAGGAGTAGCGAGGGAGTATATAGTAACAATAGTTTCATTGCCGGCTACTTGTTAAGGTAGGGTAAGTCAAGCTCCCGCTATTCCCGCCTTTTTCCCCCACCCCGAAAGTAATAGTTTGACTGCCGGCTGCTTGTTAAGGTAGGGTCAGTCTAGCTCCCACTATCCCTTCCCCTCCTTCTTCCCCCCCCCCCGAAAGGTGACGTGGGGGGCTCCGGTCCAAACAGTAAATCACTAGACTCACATTATTTTATTATTATTATAATCAAGGGGGAAGCGCTAAACCCGGAGGATTATACAGCGCCTGGGGGGGGGATGTGGAAGGCATTCAGGCTTAATTCGGGGAACTGGAGCACAGATCCAAGTCTCTAAATCAAGAGCCCCTCACCAACATCAAGGAACCTTCCTTGAGGGGACTAGACTCACAGCTCCCAGCACTACTCTTGGATGACAGAGAGGGTCACCTGCCAATCAACGAGTAGAACTGATGGAGATGGACTAACGTCCTGAGACTTCCCCTTTTTGGATTTAATTACCTGTTCACCTGTATGAAATTGCAGGACGTAACCCCTCATCATTGCAGCGGTAAAGAACCTGCTTTCCTGTCCTCGGTGTTGTAACCAACACCTGCGACCCCCCCCCCCCCATCATCAGCAACGGCTATGATTTCAACAAGCAGTGTCACCAACACCAGACACCCAAGTTTTATATTAGCGTTGAATTCAGTTATCATTTATATTTTTCATTTTTCATTTTCTTTAATGTAGGATTAATATTTCATATTTAAGTGTCTTATATTTTATATTTTCTATACAATAAAGTGTTTATGTTTGTTATTATTTCTTTTTCTATTCATTAATTTTCCTGAGGAGGAGCCAGCCTTGGTAATACTGTCTGAAGTTGCTACAGGGCTGAGTAAGCCTTCACAACGACACTGGAGGACAGGAGAGAAGGGAGGGACATGATAACGACATATAAAATACTGAGAGGAATTGGCAAGATGGATAGGGATAGAATGTTTCAGGGATGGGACACAGCAACAAGGGGTCACAATTGGAGGTTGAAAACTCATGAGTCACAGAGATGTTAGGAAGTACTTCTTCAGTCATAGAGTTGTCAGGAAGGGGAACAATCTGGAGAGTGATGTACTGGAGGCAGGATCCAATAGCCAGTAACAATTAAGAGAGAAACTTCAACATGAGTAAAATTAGTCCTTTGGTACCCAACTTGTGGCTAGAAGACGATGGTGAGTGAGGGGAGGAGGGAGGGGGAGAGGGGGAGAGGGGTAGAAGTAAAGATGGAGTGGGAGAGGGGAAGAAGTAAAGAGGGAGGGGGAGAGGGGAAGAAGTAAAGAGGAAGGGGGAGAGGGGGAGAAGTAAAGATGGAGTGGGAGAGGGGAAGAAGTAAAGAGGAAGGGGGAGAGGGGAAGAAGTAAAGAGGAAGGGGGAGAGCGGAAGAAGTAAAGAGGGAGGGGGAGAGGGGAATAAGTAAAGAGGGAGGGGGAGAGGGGAAGAAGTAAAGAGGGAGGGGGAGGGGGAGAGGGGGAAGTAAAGAGGTTATCTAACTGGAGTCTACCTGGAATCTACCTGAAGGTGATATTTTACTGTGGCAACGTTTCTCTCTCCAAGGCACAATCCCGTGACTGGAACAAAACACAATCCGCACACAGTAGAGAAACTTACGACGACATTTCGGTCCGACATGGACCATTAACAAATCACACTGTAAACTTGTAAATAGTCCATGAAGCTTCCCTCTCCAATTTGAGGATTACCTGTGTATTCTCACATAGCTATCACATGACGAGGCGCCCGGCACCTCTCTGCGCCACCGTTGAAATTCCCCTGACAGTCAAACACCTCTTGATTAATTGTACCATTCATCAGAAAGCAGGTAAAAAATTTTTTAAATCTGTTTCCCAGTGCCTGGCGCTCTCACTGCTTCCTCTCCTCACAGGCTCGTCTTTCAGAAAGCTTCCTACTTCCATCACAATCGCCTGTTTTTTTGGGTTGAAGCTGACTTATTACGCCATCTTTAACTCTCCTTAGAGAATCAAAAAACATAATACCGTGACTGGAACAATACGCAACTAACTCTCCTGGCCACCAATACACAACTAACTCTCCTGGCCACCAATACACAACTAACTCTCCTGGCCACATTGTTTCCCTCTGTAATGGTTTCCTCTCAGCTTTAGGAAACTTTATAACCCGTAAGAGTTAGCGCATATAGTGAATATTACAGTAATGACTGAAGAAGGTTGTACTGTGGAGGCCTAACTGTGGAGGCCTAACTGTGGAGGCCTAACTGTGGAGGGTTCCACTCCAGAGGATTCTTCTGTAGAGAGTACCACTACGTCTGTTTTAATCTTGTTTACTCTGAAACACTTTAAAAGGTTTAAACTTAGAATTTCAATTCATGACACACGAGGGTTACGCCGTGGCTGTACAGTAAGTACACTGCTAGACCAGAACCACCCAAGGATGGTACAGTACAATACAAAATAATAGAACCCAGTGAAAAGTAGTGGTGCAGTGAGTACAATAAGGGAACACTATATCAACATCCGGGGTCCCAGATTATTCAACATCTTACCAGAAGGTATCAGAAACGCTGCTGGGACAAGTGTAGAAGCCTTCAAGAGGAAACTGGACAAGTATCTTCACTAGGTGCCAGATCGACAAGTATGTGATGGATATGTGGGGCAGCGGACCATAGGCAGCAACAGCCTGATTGATCAAGCAAGCACCAGACGAGCCTGGCCCATGGCCGGGCTCCGGGAGTTGAAAAACTCTCAGAACTCATCAAAATATAGTAATAAAATATTAAGCACAAAAGAAAGCCCTCGTGCCTGAGTGCGAAACAGTAGCTTGTTAAATGTTGTGCACTCTGACAGGCTTGATCAATTTTTTTCCGCCTAATGCTAAGGTTAGGAAGATAGTCTGAAGAAACTCCTGCTTACGTTCAGTATACACCTTCCTATAGGATTTTTAATACTTATTATTACGTATTTTTTTCTAACAAGTTTTAGAGGCTTAGTCTAAGACGGGGTAGTGTGTGTGTGTGTGTGTGTGTGTGTGTGTGTGTGTGTGTGTGTGTGTGTGTGTGTGTGTGTGTGTGTGTGTGTGTGTGTGTGGATCTGTGAACCATCGACTAGTCCATTAGTGGTGCGGCTCAGCAGCGCCTCTACCCAGGGCGCCTTAATGCTTCTCACAGATTGAGGAACGTCTTCCAGCTTATAATCTCACCAAGAATAGACGACGATGCCAGATTGAGATGAAATACATCAACCCAGACGTACTGGATATAACAAAATATATCAAAATTTACAAATTTCACCAATAGCTCGGATATATAAGTACTGTGTTATATTAATGGGGAGGCACCAAGCCCCTTATGGTTACACAGCAGTTAGGGAAATGAACGGCAGAGTTAATCCAGGAGAGAGAAAGATAGCTCGTATTCCTTGGATCAGGAGCCTTGGAGATAAATGTTATAAAACATCTATGTAATGGCAAGTGGGACGCGCGATTTGGTATACTGTGATTCTATACTGACAATGTTTCACCCGCACAGTGAGCGTCATCAAGTTACAGGTAACCTCAGATAGGAAGGCTGAGCGCATGTACGGGAGCATAGTGAGGTAAGACAGGTGGTGTGCAGGTCAGAAGCTCAGCTACGTTTTCGAAAGCCTCTGTTGTGCTTGTGATTCCAAGAGGTATTGACGAGTGCTGGTTCTGTTATCCTGCATCTCTGGGTCTCCTCTTCCTTGTCAATGGGTAGTGCGTCCTCTTCGACGTTAAGCACGTCGAAGAAGACGAAAGTTCAGGTAGTGAAAATGAGCGATGGTAAGAGTTTGCGGTAATGAAAACAGGTGGAACTAAAAATCTGCGGCAATGAAAATGGGCAGAGGAAATAATCTATTGTTCAAATCGTCAATTCAACTGGCCTACTGGTGCTCCAAAATGCTTTTCTGGATGGGGACCTCCAGAAACAGACACACAAATGCAGCACAATTCGCTACTTTATTGATAACGGTCCGCCAACGTAGTGGGTTTTATCAAGTCATTAAAAACCTGGACGAGAATATGCAAAGGGAGCATAGCGAGGTGGAGAGTCAGGTTAAGTGTGGAAGAGCTTCAACCTTTTTTGTAGCTGATAAACAAGTATAGGATCAAGTAAGGCTGGATTTGAGGACCCCCCCCAATCCTAAGCATGGGCCAGTAGGCCTACTGCTCCAGCTCTCAGTTTTGTTGTTTTCTTGTTCTTCACCAGCACAAAGGCACCACCGCTCGAGGGACAGACTTATTCAGTTAAATTCACAGTTAATAATTAACTTGTTTGCCTTGCACGATTTGAAGCCCTGAACACACTTAAGTGGTTTGTGTCTGCACTTGCTAACCTCCCGTCTACAGTTTCTGCCTTCCCTCTGCCCTTCCAACCTTCTGCACTTCCATGGCAGCTTTAAAGTGAGATGAAGAAGGTTAACGGTGTGGTAAATAAGTGTGTTTCAGGATCTCTTCCAGAGAGATGTCATTTTCTCTCCTGGCCTCGTCTCTCCTTTGATGAAGTCTGGAGACAGAGAGAGATCAAGCTTGTCAGGCTGTCACGGACCTCTGTCCTCTGAGGTCTGTGACCACAGAACACTGTCAGGCTACCACGGTGTTCTTCCCTCTGAGGTGTTCCACGCAACACCGTGAAAACCTCTGCGTTAAGAGAACACAATAAAATGTCTTTCCTGGCTATTAACCAGGCACGAACTTTCAAAACAAGAGAAGCCACGCCAATGAAGACCCTTTTGAAAGCACTTTTGTTCTCCCGTCCAGTATACCGCCCGGCGCTCACAGCTTCTTTCATCCATGGAAAGCTTGCAGAGATGATAAAAATATATACGTTGATCTTTTTTTTCCCCTGGCCCACATTGAACCAATTAAATATGTAAACTTTTGGGAACACCTCAAAAGCACTCGCAATATACTCTATGAAACGAAGGAGAAAAATAGATAGATAGATAGATAGATGGAGAGAGAGAGAGAGAGAGAGAGAGAGAAAGAGAGAGAGAGAAAGAGAGAGAGAGAGAGAGAGAGAGGGGATCCCAATAAATATATTTACATTTAAATGATTTTAGTCCTTAATCTACACACTGTAGTGACAACTTACTGGAGTGAGAGAAAGTGTAGAATAGACACAAGGAACAGCTGCCTGGAGCACAGTCAGTGGTGGAGTGTAACAAATGAACCTTGAGTGTAACACTTGAACCTTGAGTGTAACACTTGAACCTTGAGTGTAACACTTGAACCTTGAGTGCAACACTTGAACCTTGAGTGCAACACTTGAACCTTGAGTGCAACACTTGAACTTTGAGTGTAACACTTGAACCTTGAGTGCAACACTTGAACCTTGAGTGCAACACTTGAACCTTGAGCGTAATTTGAACCTTCATCAGGCTACCAAAATATACAAGATTTTACCTCCGAAGTGAAAGCAAGATCAGACTGAGTGAGCAAAGACTGTGAGGGGCCACGCGAGCCTACTTAGCTACCAGCAGCAACAGCGCGGTTGATCACACAGCAGCATCAACACACAAAGGAGGAGGAGAGAAGGAGAGGGAGAGAGGGGAGGGAGAGCTTCCAACTCTCACATCATTATACTGATAACCCAGGTGATAATGCCCTTAATCAACCCACTGTTGGAGTCTTTAGTAATAATATGATAAATTAAATAAACAGAGAGGTATACCTGTAATTGCAGTGAGGTATACTTGTAGATATACTGCAGGTATACTCGCAGCTTCCTCTATAGGGCGACCCTTCATTAAACATCCTCATGTTAATTACGTAGAATGTTGACGCCACGTCCAAAATGATAACAATATTGGATAATGATAACAATGTTGGATAATGCTAACAATGCTGGAAGAGATAACATTACTGGAAAATGATAACAATGCTGGAAAATATAACATTGCTGGAAAATGATAACAGTGCTGGAAAAGATAACATTGCTGGAAAAGATAATGCTGGAAAAGATAACATTGCTGGAAAAGATAACAATGCTGGAAAAGATAACATTGCTTGAAAAGATAACATTGCTGGAAAAGATAACAGTGCTGGAAAAGATAGCATTGCTGGAAAAGATAACATTGCTGGAAAAAGATAACATTGCTGGAAAAGATAACAATGCTGGAAAAGATAACATTGCTTGAAAAGATAACATTGCTGGAAAAGATAGCATTGCTGGAAAAAGATAACAATGCTGGAAAAGATAACATTGTTGGAAAAGATAACATTGATGGAAAAGATAACATTGCTGGAAAAAGATAACATTGCTGGAAAAGATAACAATGCTGGAAATGATAACATTGCTGGAAAAAGATAGCAATGCTGGAAAAGATAATACTGGAAAAGATAACATTGCTGGAAAAAGATAACATTGTTGGAAAAGATAACAATGCTGGAAAAGATAGCATTGCTGGAAAAAGATAGCATTGCTGGAAAAGATAACAATGCTGGAAAAGATAACAAATAACATTGCTGGAAAACATAACATTGCTGAAAAAGATAACATTGCTGGAAAAGATAACAATGCTGGAAAAGATAATATTGCTAGAAAAAGATAACAGTGCTGGAAAAGATAACAGTGCTGGAAAAGATAACATTGCTGGAAAAAATAACATTGTTGGAAAAGATAACATTGCTGGAAAAGATAACATTGCTGGAAAAAATAACATTGTTGGAAAAGATAACATTGCTGGAAAAAGATAACAATGCTGGAAAAAGACAACAATACTGGAAAAATATAACAATGCTGGAACGATAACATTGCTGGAAAAGATAACATTGCTGGAAAAGATAATATTACTGGAAAAGATAATATTACTGGAAAAGATAATGCTAGAAAAGCATAACAATGCTGGAAAAGATAACAATGCTGGAAAAGATAACAATGTGACTTTACTGATCTCTCCCTCTCTTCTTCCTTGATTCCTCTTTCCCTTTCTCCCATTTTCTTCTCTTATCTCTTTGTCTTCTTGTCTCTCTTCTCTCATTATCTTCGCCTCTTATCACTTTGTCACCTTCTCTCTCTGTCTCCCTTCTTTATCTCGTAGTCTCCCTCTCTGTCCTCTTCCTGTACCTCGTCTCTCCCTGTCTTCCTGGGCGTGCTACCTGTCACTCACTTAAGACAACTCATCATGCTGACAGGGAATTCAAATCATCATAACCATTAAGACAATTCATCATAAACATTAAGACAACTCATCATACTAATAATGAAAACAACTCAAAATAACAATGATTCAGCACAACAATGTTTCATCACAATGATTCATCACAATAATGATTCATCATAACAATGATTCATCACAACAATGATTAATCACAATAGCAATGATTCATCACAATAATGATTCATCACAATAATGATTCATCACAACAATGATTAATCACAATAGCAATGATTCATCACAACAATGATTAATCACAATAGCAATGATTCATCACAATAATGATTCATCACAATAATGATTCATCACAACAATGATTAATCACAATAGCAATGATTCATCACAATAATGATTCATCACAATAATGATTCATCACAACAATGATTAATCACAATAGCAATGATTCATCACAATAATGATTCATCACAACAATGATTCATCACAATAACAGTGACTCGTTACAACAATGATTCATCACAATAATGATTCATCACAACAATGATTAATCACAATAGCAATGATTCATCACAATAATGATTCATCACAATAATGATTCATCACAACAATGATTCATTACAACAATGATTAATCACAATAGCAATGATTCATCACAATAATGATTCATCACAACAATGATTCATCACAATAACAGTGACTCGTTACAACAATGATTCATCACAATAATGATTCATCACAACAATGATTAATCACAATAGCAATGATTCATCACAATAATGATTCATCACAATAATGATTCATCACAACAATGATTAATCACAATAGCAATGATTCATCACAATAATGATTCATCACAATAATGATTCATCACAATAATGATTCATCACAATAATGATTCATCACAATAATGATTCATCACAATAATGATTCATCACAATAATGATTCATCACAATAATGATTCATCACAATAATGATTCATCACAACAATGATTAATCACAATAGCAATGATTCATCACAATAATGATTCATCACAACAATGATTCATCACAATAACAGTGACTCGTTACAACAATGATTCATCACAATAATGATTCATCACAACAATGATTAATCACAATAGCAATGATTCATCACAATAATGATTCATCACAATAATGATTCATCACAACAATGATTAATCACAATAGCAATGATTCATCACAATAATGATTCATCACAATAATGATTCATCACAATAATGATTCATCACAATAATGATTCATCACAATAATGATTCATCACAATAATGATTCATCACAATAATGATTCATCACAATAATGATTCATCACAATAATGATTCATCACAATAATGATTCATCACAATAATGATTCATCACAATAATGATTCATCACAATAATGATTCATCACAATAATGATTCATCACAATAATGATTCATCACAATAATGATTCATCACAATAACAGTGATTTATCACAACAATTATTCATCATGACAGTGATTCATCAGAACAATGATTCATCACAATGACTCATCACAATTATGATTCATCACAACAATGATTCATCACAATAACAGCGATTAATCACTATGATTCATCACAATAACAATGATTCATCACATTCATCATAATTCTTCATCACAACTATGATTCATCACAATAACAATGATTCATCACAATAACAATGATTCATCACAACTATGATTCATCACAATAACAATGATTCATCACAATAATGATTCATCACAACAATGATTCATCACAATAAGAATGATCTTCCTGACTACCAGCTGTCTTTTTCCTCCTGCTTCTCCAATAGTTTTCTTCCACACTTGGTAATGCGACATTGATGCCCCACCTCAGGGTATCATTGGCATGTAGGAGCTACCCCCTGTTGGCACGTCGGTTGGCACGTCGGTTGGCACGTCGGTTGGCACGTCGGCTGGCACGTCGGTTGGCACGTCGGTTGGCACGTCGGTTGGCACGTCGGTTGGCACGTCGGCTGGCACGTCGGCTGGCACGTCGGTTGGCACGTCGGTTGGCACGTCGGTTGGCACGTCGGTTGGCACGTCGGTTGGCACGTCGGTTGGCACCCCGGTTGGCACGTCGGTTGGCACGTCGGTTGGCACGTCGGTTGGCACGTCGGTTGGCACCCCGGTTGGCACCCACCGGTAATGGCAGCGTGGTTGAGTTTTCCGCATGTAGATGTGGCTTTAATGTTGTTCTGTAAGATGTGCTTGAGGTCAGCACCTGAGAGAGAGAGAGAGAGAGAGACAGACAGACAGACAGACAGAGAGACAGAGACAGAGACAGAGACAGAGAGAGACAGAGACAGAGAGACAGAGAGAGAAGGTACTCAGTACTTCCTGAGAGAGGGAGAGGGTGCTCAGTTGAGCCTGGAGACAGCTCTCAGTCTTGTAATAGATGTTTAAAGGGGATACTTCAGCGCTCTGAACCCCAGTGTATCCCCCCTTCTCTCTCTCTCTCTCTCTCTCTCTCTCTCTCTCTGGTGTGATGCCTATGTGTGTGTCTCTCTCTGTCTGGTGTGATGCCTCTCTCTCTCTCTCTCTCTCTCTCTCTCTCTCTTTCTGGTGTAATGCCCGTTTTTTTCTCTGGTGTGACGCCTTTCACTCGTGTGAAGATTGTCTTTCCTTTCTGGTGTGAATTCTGTCTCTCTCTTTCTCTTTCTCTCTCTCTCTGGTGTGAGGGTTGTCTGTCCTGTGCGACACCTGTTTCTCCTATGACACGCCTCTCTCTGCTAATGAGGTTCCACTATCACCTTAGTAACCCAACAACTAGAACCCCCCTCCTTTGTGAACCCCGGGTTTTGTGAACCCCCGGGTTCTGTGAACTCTGTCAAGCTCCCAATAAATCCCGTAAACGATAAGAGACACATCGGAGCTTTGATTCTTTCCTGAAGTCATTTGATTTCATTAATCAACACAAAAGCGCGAGTGAGTGAGGCATTCCCACCTCCACCTCCACCTCTCAGAGAGGCATTCCTTCCATGTTCCACCCAGAGAGGCATTCTTCCCCTGTTCCACCCAGAGAGGCATTTCTCCCCTGTGCCACCCAGAGAGGCATTCTTCCCCTGTGCCACTCAGAGAGGCATTCCCCTGCCACTCAGAAAGGTATTCCCTGTCCCTACCACTCAGAGTACCTGGACGACAGCACACAACCAACCTTGTCGTTTTCCGGCTATTTTCACTACGCCAGAGGGGAATTAAATACATATGTATAACCAGTGGTGGATAGGATATACAGAGTGCTGTTACTTAACAGTCAGGACACGAGGGGAATGATGTGGGGAGAGATGGTGACAGAGTTGTCCTAGGTTCTCACTTGCTCATTGACAGTAGCGACGCTCTCAGAGAGATAGACAGGCCCCTTGACGGCTAGTATACTCATCCCGCCCTTGTAGGATCCAGGGGTGTGTGCGCAGTGTTTGCTCCACGTCCCTTTATGAGTCTCATATCTCACACAGACAGGAATATATACCACAATGAAGAACAGTTTGTGCTGAGTGACTGTTCTTGAGAAATGGAATTTCAGAAGACAAGAAACTGTCCACAACTTCAGAAGGCAGGTGACTGTCCACAACTTGAAAAGACAAGTGACTGTCTATGACTTGAGAAGACAAGTGACTGTCCACAACTTGAGAGGACAAGTAGCTGCCCACAACTTAAGACGACAAGTAGCTACCCATAACTTGAGAGAATTCACACGAGTGCATTCCCTATACAAGCTTCTATTAGAAGCATTTCGGTTCTTGGACCCTGATGATTTCAAATTCATGAATTTGAAATCATGAGGGGCTGAGATGTTTTCAATAGAGCTGTCCTGAGTAAATACATTGGTGTGTATTTCTCCCCATGTGGTTATCATTATTAATGTTGTCTTCCTCCTTCAATAGCGCAGCATCCCAATGTGATATCACTCACTCTGCTGCTCCTTTGACACGAGTAATTGGAGATGCACCAGAACGTACTACTTTCTAAGTTGTTTGTGACAAGATGTGACAAACCTGTCTAGCTGGTGGACTGTGAATGTCCCACGTCACTCCAGTCTCTCTATGATGTCCCACGTCACCCTAGTCTTCCGATGATGTCCCACGTCACTCCAGTCTCCCCATGATGTTCCACGTCACTCCAGTCTCCCCATGATGTTCCACGTCACTCCAGGCTCCCCATGATGTTCCACGTCACTCCAGTCTCCCCATGATGTCCCACGTCACTCCAGTCTCCCCATGATGTCCCACGTCACTCCGGTCTCCCCATGATGTCCCACGTCACTCCAGTCTCCCCATGATGTTCCACGTCACTCCAGTCTCCCCATGATGTTCCACGTCACTCCAGTCTCCCCATGATGTCCCACGTCACTCCAGTCTCCCCATGATGTCCACGTCACTCCGGTCTCCCCATGATGTCCCACGTCACTCCAGTCTCCCCATGATGTCCCACGTCACTCCAGTCTCCCCATGACGTCCCACGTCACTCCAGTCTCCCCATGATGTCCAACGTCACTCCAGTTTTCCCATAATGTCCCACGTCACTCCAGTCTCCCCATGATATTCCACGTCACTCCAGTCTCCCCATGATGTCCCACGTCACTCCAGTCTCCCCATAATGTCCCACGTCACTCCAGTCTCCCCATAATGTCCCACGTCACTCCAGTCTCCCCATGATGTTCCACGTCACTCCAGTCTCCCCATGATGTCCCACGTCACTCCAGTCTCCTCATGATGTCCCACGTCACTCCAGTCTCCCCATAATGTCCCACGTCACTCCAGTCTCCCCATGATGTCCCACGTCACTCCAGTCTCCCCATGATGTCCCACGTCACTCCAGTCTCCTCATGATGTCCCACGTCACTCCAGTCTCCCCATGACGTTCCACGTCACTCCAGTCTCCCCATGATGTCCAACGTCACTCCAGTTTTCCCATAATGTCCCACGTCACTCCAGTCTCCCCATGATATTCCACGTCACTCCAGTCTCCCCATGATGTCCCACGTCACTCCAGTCTCCCCATAATGTCCCACGTCACTCCAGTCTCCCCATAATGTCCCACGTCACTCCAGTCTCCCCATGATGTTCCACGTCACTCCAGTCTCCCCATGATGTCCCACGTCACTCCAGTCTCCCCATGATGTCCCATGTCACTCCAGTCTCCCCATGATGTTCCACGTCACTCCAGTCTCCCCATGATGTTCCACGTCACTCCATTCTCCCCATGATGTCCCACGTCACTCCAGTCTCCCCATGATGTCCCACGTCACTCCAGTCTCCCCATGATGTTCCACGTCACTCCAGTCTCCCCATGATGTCCCACGTCACTCCAATCTCCCCATGATGTCCCACGTCACTCCAGTCTCCCCATGATGTCCAACGTCACTCCAGTCTCCCCATGATGTCCCACGTCACTCCAGTCTCCCCATGATGTCCCACGTCACTCCAGTCTCCCCATGATGTCCCACGTCACTCTAGTCTTCCCATGATGTCCAACGTCACTCCAGTCTCCCCATGATGTCCCACGTCACTCCAGTCTCCCCATGATGTCCCACGTCACCCCAGTCTTCCCATGATGTCCCACGTCACTCTAGTCTTCCCATGATGTCCCACGTCACTCCAGTCTCCCCATGATGTCCCACGTCAATCCGGTCTCCCCATGATGTCCCACGTCACTCCAGTCTCCCCATGATGTCCCACGTCACTCCAGTCTCCCCATGATGTTCCACGTCACTCCAGTCTCCCCATGATGTCCCATGCCACTTCAGTCTCCCCATGATGTCCCACGTCACTCCAGTCTCCCCATGATGTCCCACGTCACTCCAGTCTCCCCATGATGTCCCACTTCACTCCAGTCTCCCCATGATGTCCTACGTCACTCCAGTCTCCCCATGATGTCCCACGTCACTCCAGTCTCCCCATGATGTTCCACGTCACTCCAGTCTCCCCATGATGTCCCACGTCACTCCAGTCTCCCCATGATGTTCACGTCACTCCAGTCTCCCCATGATGTCCCACGTCACTCTAGTCTCCCCATGATGTCCCACGTCACTCCAGTCTCCCCATGATGTCCCACGTCACTCCAGTCTCCCGATGATGTCCCACGTCACTCCAGTCTCCCCATGATGTCCCACGTCACTCCAGTCTCCCCATGATGTCCCATGTCACTCCAGTCTCCCCATGATGTCCCACGTCACTCCAGTCTCCCCATGGTGTCCCACGTCACTCCAGTCTCACCATAATGTCCCACGTCACTCCAGTCTCACCATGATGTCCCACGTCACTCCAGTCTCCCCATGATGTCCCACGTCACTCCAGTCTCCCCATGATGTCCCACGTCACTCCGGTCTCCCCAAGATGTCCCACGTCACTCCAGTCTCCCCATGATGTTCCACGTCACTCCAGTCTCCCCATGATGTTCCACGTCACTCCAGTCTCCCCATGATGTCCCACGTCACTCCAGTCTCCCCATGATGTCCACGTCACTCCGGTCTCCCCATGATGTCCCACGTCACTCCAGTCTCCCCATGATGTCCCACGTCACTCCAGTCTCCCCATGACGTCCCACGTCACTCCAGTCTCCCCATGATGTCCAACGTCACTCCAGTTTTCCCATAATGTCCCACGTCACTCCAGTCTCCCCATGATATTCCACGTCACTCCAGTCTCCCCATGATGTCCCACGTCACTCCAGTCTCCCCATAATGTCCCACGTCACTCCAGTCTCCCCATAATGTCCCACGTCACTCCAGTCTCCCCATGATGTTCCACGTCACTCCAGTCTCCCCATGATGTCCCACGTCACTCCAGTCTCCCCATGATGTCCCACGTCACCCCAGTCTTCCCATGATGTCCCACGTCACTCTAGTCTTCCCATGATGTCCCACGTCACTCCAGTCTCCCCATGATGTCCCACGTCAATCCGGTCTCCCCATGATGTCCCACGTCACTCCAGTCTCCCCATGATGTCCCACGTCACTCCAGTCTCCCCATGATGTTCCACGTCACTCCAGTCTCCCCATGATGTCCCATGCCACTTCAGTCTCCCCATGATGTCCCACGTCACTCCAGTCTCCCCATGATGTCCCACGTCACTCCAGTCTCCCCATGATGTCCCACTTCACTCCAGTCTCCCCATGATGTCCTACGTCACTCCAGTCTCCCCATGATGTCCCACGTCACTCCAGTCTCCCCATGATGTTCCACGTCACTCCAGTCTCCCCATGATGTCCCAAGTCACTCCAGTCTCCCCATGATGTTCACGTCACTCCAGTCTCCCCATGATGTCCCACGTCACTCTAGTCTCCCCATGATGTCCCACGTCACTCCAGTCTCCCCATGATGTCCCACGTCACTCCAGTCTCCCGATGATGTCCCACGTCACTCCAGTCTCCCCATGATGTCCCACGTCACTCCAGTCTCCCCATGATGTCCCATGTCACTCCAGTCTCCCCATGATGTCCCACGTCACTCCAGTCTCCCCATGGTGTCCCACGTCACTCCAGTCTCACCATAATGTCCCACGTCACTCCAGTCTCACCATGATGTCCCACGTCACTCCAGTCTCCCCATGATGTCCCACGTCACTCCAGTCTCCCCATGATGTCCCACGTCACTCCGGTCTCCCCAAGATGTCCCACGTCACTCCAGTCTCCCCATGATGTTCCACGTCACTCCAGTCTCCCCATGATGTTCCACGTCACTCCAGTCTCCCCATGATGTCCCACGTCACTCCAGTCTCCCCATGATGTCCACGTCACTCCGGTCTCCCCATGATGTCACACGTCACTCCAGTCTCCCCATGATGTCCCACGTCACTCCAGTCTCCCCATGATGTCCCACGTCACTCCAGTCTCCCCATGACGTCCCACGTCACTCCAGTCTCCCCATGATGTCCAACGTCACTCCAGTTTTCCCATAATGTCCCACGTCACTCCAGTCTCCCCATGATATTCCACGTCACTCCAGTCTCCCCATGATGTCCCACGTCACTCCAGTCTCCCCATAATGTCCCACGTCACTCCAGTCTCCCCATAATGTCCCACGTCACTCCAGTCTCCCCATGATGTTCCACGTCACTCCAGTCTCCCCATGATGTCCCACGTCACTCCAGTCTCTCCATGATGTCCCATGTCACTCCAGTCTCCCCATGATGTTCCACGTCACTCCAGTCTCCCCATGATGTCCCACGTCACTCCAGTCTCCCCATGATGTCCCACGTCACTCCAGTCTCCCCATGATGTCCCACGTCACTCCAGTCTCCCCATGATGTTCCACGTCACTCCAGTCTCCCCATGATGTCCCACGTCACTCCAATCTCCCCATGATGTCCCACGTCACTCCAGTCTCCCAATGATGTCCCACGTCACTCCAGTCTCCCCATGATGTCCCACGTCACTCCAGTCTCCCCATGATGTCCCACGTCACTCCAGTCTCCCCATGATGTCCCACGTCACTCTAGTCTTCCCATGATGTCCAACGTCACTCCAGTCTCCCCATGATGTCCCACGTCACTCCAGTCTCCCCATGATGTCCCACGTCACCCCAGTCTTCCCATGATGTCCCACGTCACTCTAGTCTTCCCATGATGTCCCACGTCACTCCAGTCTCCCCATGATGTCCCACGTCAATCCGGTCTCCCCATGATGTCCCACGTCACTCCAGTCTCCCCATGATGTCCCACGTCACTCCAGTCTCCCCATGATGTTCCACGTCACTCCAGTCTCCCCATGATGTCCCATGCCACTTCAGTCTCCCCATGATGTCCCACGTCACTCCAGTCTCCCCATGATGTCCCACGTCACTCCAGTCTCCCCATGATGTCCCACTTCACTCCAGTCTCCCCATGATGTCCTACGTCACTCCAGTCTCCCCATGATGTCCCACGTCACTCCAGTCTCCCCATGATGTTCCACGTCACTCCAGTCTCCCCATGATGTCCCACGTCACTCCAGTCTCCCCATGATGTTCACGTCACTCCAGTCTCCCCATGATGTCCCACGTCACTCTAGTTTCCCCATGATGTCCCACGTCACTCCAGTCTCCCCATGATGTCCCACGTCACTCCAGTCTCCCGATGATGTCCCACGTCACTCCAGTCTCCCCATGATGTCCCACGTCACTCCAGTCTCCCCATGATGTCCCATGTCACTCCAGTCTCCCCATGATGTCCCACGTCACTCCAGTCTCCCCATGGTGTCCCACGTCACTCCAGTCTCACCATAATGTCCCACGTCACTCCAGTCTCACCATGATGTCCCACGTCACTCCAGTCTCCCCATGATGTCCCACGTCACTCCAGTCTCCCCATGATGTCCCACGTCACTCCAGTCTCACGTGATGTCCCACGTCACTCCAGTCTCCCCATGATGTTCCACGTCACTCCAGTCTCCCCATGATGTTCCACGTCACTCCAGCCTCCCCATGATGTCCCACGTCACTCCAGTCTCCCCGTGATGTCCCACGTCACTCCAGTCTCCCCATGATGTTCCACGTCACTCCAGTCTCCCCATGATGTTCCACGTCACTCCAGTCTCCCCATGATGTCCCACGTCACTCCAGTCTCCCCGTGATGTCCCACGTCACTCCAGTCTCCCCATGATGTTCCACGTCACTCCAGTCTCCCCATGATGTTCCACGTCACTCCAGTCTCCCCATGATGTCCCACGTCACTCCAGTCTCCCCGTGATGTCCCACGTCACTCCAGTCTCCCCATGATGTCCCACGTCACTCCAGTCTCCCCGTGATGTCCCACGTCACTCCAGTCTCCCCATGATGTTCCACGTCACTCCAGTCTCCCCGTGATGTCCCACGTCACTCCAGTCTCCCCATGATGTTCCACGTCACTCCAGTCTCTCCATGATGTTCCACGTCACTCCAGTCTCCCCGTGATGTCCCACGTCACTCCAGTCTGCCCGTGATGTTCCACGTCACTCCAGTCTCCCCATGATGTCCCACGTCACTCCAGTCTCCCCATGATGTCCCACGTCACTCCAGTCTCCCCGTGATGTCCCACGTCACTCCAGTCTCCCCATGATGTCCCACGTCACTCCAGTCTCACCATGATGTCCCACGTCACTCCAGTCTCCCCATGATGTCCCACGTCACTCCAGTCTCCCCATGATGTCCCACGTCACTCCAGTCTCCCCATGATGTCCCATGTCACTCCAGTCTCCCCATGATGTCCCACGTCACTCCAGTCTCCCCATGATGTCCCACGTCACTCCAGTCTCCCCGTGATGTCCCACGTCACTCCAGTCTCCCCATGATGTCCCACGTCACTCCAGTCTCCACATGATGTCCCACGTCACTCCAGTCTCCCCATGATGTCCCACGTCACTCCAGTCTCCCCATGATGTCCCACGTCACTCCAGTCTCCCCATGATGTCCCACGTCACTCCAGTCTCCCCATGATGTCCCACGTCACTCCAGTCTCCCCGTGATGTCCCACGTCACTCCAGTCTCCCCATGATGTCCCACGTCACTCCAGTCTCCCCATGATGTCCCACGTCACTCCAGTCTCCCCATGATGTCCCACGTCACTCCAGTCTCCCCATGATGTCCCACGTCACTCCAGTCTCCCCATGATGTCCCACGTCACTCCAGTCTCCCCATGATGTCCCACGTCACTCCAGTCTCCCCATGATGTCCCACGTCACTCCAGTCTCCCCATGATGTCCCACGTCACTCCAGTCTCCCCACGATGTCCCACGTCACTCCAGTCTCCCCATGATGTCCCACGTCACTCCAGTCTCCCCATGATGTCCCACGTCACTCCAGTCTCACCATGATGTCCCACGTCACTCCAGTCTCCCCATGATGTCCCACGTCACTCCAGTCTCCCCATGATGTCCCACGTCACTCCAGTCTCCCCATGATGTCCCACGTCACTCCAGTCTCCCCGTGATGTCCCACGTCACTCCAGTCTCCCCATGATGTCCCACGTCACTCCAGTCTCCCCGTGATGTCCCACGTCACTCCAGTCTCCCCGTGATGTCCCACGTCACTCCAGTCTCCCCGTGATGTCTCACGTCACTCCAGTCTCCCCATGATGTCCCACGTCACTCCAGTCTCCCCGTGATGTCCCACGTCACTCCAGTCTCCCCGTGATGTCTCACGTCACTCCAGTCTCCCCGTGATGTCCCACGTCACTCGTCTCCCCATGATGTCCCACGTCACTCGTCTCCCCACTCACAGGTAACAAACAGTCTTTTATTAACCACAGTATCTTACTTTATTAATCAGTATTCCCGAGTTTAAATACAAATATTGAGCTATTTATGATTGTAATTAACACTTTAACCCTCTATTTAATAAATATTTTTTTATCCAAGACACCTAAAATATTCTACACAAGAGTCAATGTTTACGGTTAAAGAAGTTACTGTTATTTAATTAGATTTCCGATATTCCTTTCCATTTAGCGTAGTAGTTGTGTCTCCAGGTTCTCTGTTGTTGTTGGTGTTTCATATTACAGCGTTCGTGTACCAGGAACCCGGCTGCAGCCCACCTTAGTGTTAGCAGTTGTTCCGTTAGTCTTTTGAGCAGCATCATTCATCAGTCTTCATCCATAAGTTAATACACACACACACACACACACATAGTGGAATAGCCTAAAAAATGACGTAGTGGAGGCAGGAATCATACAGAGTTTTAAGACGAGGTTTGATAAAGCTCATGGAGCAGGGAGAGAGAGGACCTAGTAGCAGTCAGTTAAGAGGCGGGGCCAGGAGCTATGAATCGACCCCTACAACCACAAACAGGTGAGTACACACACACACACACACACACACACACACACACACACACACACACACACACACACACACATCCAGTCTCGGATGTGACGTCTAGTTACTACCCCATAAGAGAATTCTTTCCCCCCACCAAGCAACCATCTTATATCCCCTAAAGGATACTCATATCTAAAGGATACTCACATCCCCTAAAGGATACTCGCATCCCCTAAAGGATACTCGCATCCCCTAAAGGATACTCGTATCCCCTAAAGGATACTCGCATCCCCTAAAGGATACTCGCATCCCCTAAAGGATACTCGCATCCCCTAAAGGATACTCGCATCCCCTAAAGGATACTCGCATCCCCTAAAGGATACTCGCATCCCCTAAAGGATACTCGTATCCCCTAAAGGATACTCGCATCCCCTAAAGGATACTCGCATCCCCTAAAGGATACTCGTATCCCATGAAGGATACTCGTCTCGTTACTGTCAACTTACTGTCCTCTAAGTCACCTCCCTCAGAGGACACAAATCGTCTTTTACGACTTAAGGATATATACTTTTCAATTTATTTATTAATCCAATCGACGCGCATTAATAGTTTTAAACACACGAACTATTGCCTCTGTTTTTACTTTAAGATCTGAGAACAGAAGCGAGACAGAGAGTATAGGTGATGGAAACTCCTGTTCACAGTCAACAAAAGTAGTTCAACTCCTGTTCACAGTCAACAAAAGTAGTTCAACTCCTGTTCACAGTCAACAAAAGTAGTTCAACTCCTGTTCACAGTCAACAAAAGCAGTTCAACTCCTGTTGATAGTCAACAAAAGTAGTTCAACTCCTGTTCACAGTCAACAAAAGTAGTTCAACTCCTGTTCACAGTCAACAAAAGTAGTTCAACTCCTGTTGATAGTCAACAAAAGTAGTTCAACTCCTGCTGATAGTCAACAAAAGTAGTTCAACTCCTGTTCACAGTCAACAAAAGAAGTTCAACTCCTGTTGATAGTCAACAAAAGTAGTTCAACTCCTGTTCACAGTCAACAAAAGAAGTTCAACTCCTGTTGATAGTCAACAAAAGTAGTTCAACTCCTGTTCACAGTCAACAAAAGTAGTTCCCCTTATCATTTTTTTCATTTCTGAAAGACTAGCTGAGGTTTTTCTTCACTGGAGGATTTTGATTTACCAGTAAAAGTCTAGTCAGTGGATTTATTTTTGCTTACAGAAGATAAGACGAGGGATGGTGAGCTTTACACAAGGTGAGACGAGGGATGGTGAGCTTTACACAAGGTGTGACGAGGGATGGTGAGCTTTACACAAGGTGTGACGAGGGGTGGTGAGCTTTACACAAGGTGAGACGAGGGGTGGTGAGTTTTACACAAGGTGAGACGAGGGATGGTGAGCTTTACACAAGGTGTGACGAGGGATGGTGAGCTTTACACAAAGTGTGACGAGGGGTGGTGAGCTTTACACAAGGTGAGACGAGGGATGGTGAGTTTTACACAAGGTGTGACGAGGGATGGTGAGCTTTACACAAGGTGAGACGAGGGATGGTGAGCTTTACACAAGGTGTGACGAGGGATGGTGAGTTTTACACAAGGTGTGACGAGGGATGGTGAGCTTTACACAAGGTGAGACGAGGGGTGGTGAGTTTTACACAAGGTGAGACGAGGGATGGTGAGCTTTACACAAGGTGAGACGAGGGATGGTGAGCTTTACACAAGGTGAGACGAGGAATGGTGAGCTTTACACAAGGTGTGACGAGTGATGGTGAGCTTTACACAAGGTGTGACGAGGGATGGTGAGCTTTACACAAGGTGAGACGAGGGATGGTGAGCTTTACACAAGGTGAGACGAGGGATGGTGAGCTTTACACAAGGTGTGACGAGGGGTGGTGAGTTTTACACAAGGTGAGACGAGGGATGGTGAGCTTTACACAAGGTGTGACGAGGGATGGTGAGCTTTACACAAGGTGTGACGAGGGGTGGTGAGCTTTACACAAGGTGAGACGAGGGGTGGTGAGTTTTACACAAGGTGAGACGAGGGATGGTGAGCTTTACACAAGGTGTGACGAGGGATGGTGAGCTTTACACAAGGTGTGACGAGGGGTGGTGAGCTTTACACAAGGTGAGACGAGGGATGGTGAGTTTTACACAAGGTGTGACGAGGGATGGTGAGCTTTACACAAGGTGAGACGAGGGATGGTGAGCTTTACACAAGGTGTGACGAGGGATGGTGAGTTTTACACAAGGTGTGACGAGGGATGGTGAGCTTTACACAAGGTGAGACGAGGGGTGGTGAGTTTTACATAAGGTGAGACGAGGGATGGTGAGCTTTACACAAGGTGTGACGAGGGATGGTGAGCTTTACACAAGGTGAGACGAGGGGTGGTGAGTTTTACATAAGGTGAGACGAGGGATGGTGAGCTTTACACAAGGTGAGACGAGGGATGATGAGCTTTACACAAGGTGAGACGAGGAATGGTGAGCTTTACACAAGGTGTGACGAGTGATGGTGAGCTTTACACAAGGTGTGACGAAGGATGGTGAGCTTTACACAAGGTGAGACGAGGGATGGTGAGCTTTACACAAGGTGAGACGAGGGGTGGTGAGTTTTACACAAGGTGAGACGAGGGATGGTGAGCTTTACACAAGGTGTGACGAGGGATGGTGAGTTTTACACAAGGTGAGACGAGGGATGGTGAGCTTTACACAAGGTGAGACGAGGGATGGTGAGCTTTACACAAGGTGAGACGAGGGATGGTGAGCTTTACACAAGGTGTGACGAGGGATGGTGAGTTTTACACAAGGTGAGACGAGGGGTGGTGAGTTTTACACAAGGTGAGACGAGGGATGGTGAGCTTTACACAAGGTGAGACGAGGGATGGTGAGTTTTACACAAGGTGAGACGAGGGATGGTGAGCTTTACACAAGGTGAGACGAGGAGTGGTGAGTTTTACACAAGGTGAGACGAGGGATGGTGAGCTTTACACAAGGTGTGACGAGGGGTGGTAAGCTTTACACAAGGTGTGACGAGGGGTGGTAAGCTTTACACAAGGTGAGACGAGGGGTGGTAAGCTTTATACAAGGTGAGACGAGGGGTGGTAAGCTTTACACAAGGTGAGACGAGGGATGGTGAGTTTTACACAAGGTGTGACGAGGGGTGGTAAGCTTTACACAAGGTGTGACGAGGGGTGGTAAGCTTTATACAAGGTGTGGCGAGGGGTGGTAAGCTTTACACAAGGTGAGACGAGGGGTGGTAAGCTTTACACAAGGTGAGACGAGGGGTGGTAAGCTTTACACAAGGTGAGACGAGGGGTGGTAAGCTTTACACAAGGTGTGACGAGAGGTGGTAAGCTTTACACAAGGTGAGACGAGGGATGGTGAGTTTTACACAAGGTGTTACGAGGGGTGGTAAGCTTTACACAAGGTGTGACGAGGGGTGGTAAGCTTTACACAAGGTGTGACGAGGGATGGTGAGCTTTACACAAGGTGTGACGAGGAGTGGTAAGCTTTACACAAGGTGTGACGAGGGGTGGTAAGCTTTACACAAGGTGAGACGAGGGGTGTTAAGCTTTACACAAGGTGTGACGAGGGGTGGTAAGCTTTACACAAGGTGTGACGAGGGGTGGTAAGCTTTACACAAGGTGTGACGAGGGGTGGTAAGCTTTACACAAGGTGAGACGAGGGATGGTGAGTTTTACACAAGGTGTTACGAGGGGTGGTAAGCTTTACACAAGGTGAGACGAGGAGTGGTAAGCTTTACACAAGGTGTGACGAGGGGTGGTAAGCTTTACACAAGGTGAGACGAGGGGTGTTAAGCTTTACACAAGGTGTGACGAGGGGTGGTAAGCTTTACACAAGGTGTGACGAGGGGTGGTAAGCTTTACACAAGGTGTGACGAGGGGTGGTAAGCTTTACACAAGGTGTGACGAGGGGTGGTAAGCTTTACACAAGGTGTGACGAGGGGTGGTAAGTTTTACACAAGCACGTAACCACGAAGGTCGGCGAAAGCATATTGAGACACGCAAGAGAAAGGAACTTATTCTCCACGTGTTGAAATATATATATTTAACCATGATCCCCCTCCCAGGATATGCCCATGATGGGGAAACATGGGTATGGTGCCACAATAACACACCCATGATGGGGAAACATGGGTATGGTGCCCCAATAACACACCCATGACGGGGAAACATGGGTATGGTGCCCCAATAACACACCCATGATGGGGAAACATGGGTATGGTGCCCCAATAACACACCCATGACGGGGAAACATGGGTATGGTGCCCCAATAACACACCCATGATAAAGAAACATGGGTATGGTGCCCCAGTAACATACCCATGATAAAGGAATATGGGTATGGTGCCCCAATAACACACCCATGATAAAGAAACATAGGTATGGTGCCCCAATACGACTCCCATGATAAAGAAACATGGGTATGTTGCCCCAATAACACACCCATGATAAAAAAACATGGGTATGGTGCCCCAGTAAGACTCCCATGATAAAGAAACATGGGTATGGTGCCCCAATAACATACCCATGATAAAGGAATATATGTATGGTGCCCCAATAAGACACCCATGATAAAGAAACATGGGTATGGTGCCCCAATAACATACCCATGATAAAGAAACATGGGTATGGTGCCCCAATAACATACCCATGATAAAGGAATATGGGTATAGTGCCCCAATAACACACCCATTATAAAGAAACATGGGTATGGTGCCCCAATAACATACCCATGATAAAGAAAAATGGGCATGGTGCCCAATATGACTCCCATGATAAAGAAACATGGGTATGGTGCCCCAATAAAACTACCATAATAAAGAAACATGGGCATGGTGCCCCAAAAACATACCCATGATAAAGAAACATGGGTATCGTGCCCCAATAACACACCCATGATAAAGAAACATGGGTATGGTGCCCCAATGAGACTCCCATGATAAAGAAACATGGGTATGGTTCCCCAATAACATACCCATGATAAAGAAACATGGGTATGGTGCCCCAATAAGACTCCCATGATAACGAAACATGGGTATGGTGCCCCAATAACATACCCATGATAAAGGAATATGGGTATAGTGCCCCAATAACACATCCATTATGAAGGAACATGGGTATGGTGCCCAAATAACATACCCATGTTAAAGAAACATGGGTATGGTGCCCCAATAACTCACCCATGATAAAGAAATATGGGTGTAGTGCCCCAATAACACTTCCATGATAAAGAAACATGGGTATGGTGCCCCAATAAGACTCCCATGATAAAGAAATATGGGTATGGTGCCCCAATAACACACCCATGATAAAGAAACATGGGTATGGTGCCCCAATAACACACCCATGATAAACAACATGGGTATGGTGCCCCAATAAGGCTCCCATGATAAAGAAACATGGGTATGGTGCCCCAATAAGACTCCCATGATAAAGAAACATGGGTATCGTGCCCCAATAACACACCCATGATAAACTAACATGGGTATGGTGCCCCAATAAGACTCCCATGATAAAGAAACATGAGTATGGTGCCCCAATAACACACCAGTGATAAAGAAACATGGGTATGGTGCCCCAATAACACACCCATGATAAAGAAACATGGATATGGTGCCCCAATAAGACACCCATGATAAAGAAACATGGATATGGTGCCCCAATAAGACACCCATGATAAAGAAACATGGGTATGGTGCCCCATTAACACACCCGTGATAAAGAAACATGGATTTGGTGCCCCAATAAGACTCCCATGATAAAGAAACATGGGTATGGTGCCCCAATAAGACACCCATGATAAAGAAACATGGGTATGATGCCCCAATAACGCACCCATGATAAAGAAACATGGGTATGGTGCCCCAATAAGACTCCCATGATAAAGAAACATGGGTATGGTGCCCCAATAACACACCCATGATAAAGAAACATGGGTGTGGTGCCCCAATAAGACTCCCATGATAAAGAAACATGGGTATGGTGCCCCAATAACACACCCATGATAAAGAAACATGGGTATGGTGCCCCAATAAGACACCCATGATAAAGAAACATGGGTATGATGCCCCAATAACACACCCATGATAAAGAAACATGGGTGTGGTGCCCCAATAAGACTCCCATGATAAAGAAACATGGGTATGGTGCCCCAATAACACACCCATGATAAAGAAACATGGGTATGGTGCCCCAATAAGACACCCATGATAAAGAAACATGGGTATGATGCCACAATAACACACCCATGATAAAGAAACATGGGTGTGGTGCCCCAATAAGACTCCCATGATGAAGAAACATGGGTATGGTGCCCCAATAACACACCCATGATAAAGAAACATGGGTATGGTGCCCCAATAAGACACCCATTATAAAGAAACATGGGTATGGTGCCCCAATAACACACCCATGATAAAGAAACATGGGTATGATGCCTCAATAACACACCCATGATAAAGAAACATGGGTGTGGTGCCCCAATAAGACTCCCATGATAAAGAAACATGGGTATGGTGCCCCAATAACACACCCATGATAAAAAAACATGGATATGGTGCCCCAATAAGACACGCATGATAAAGAAACATGGGTATGGTGCCCCAATAACACACCCATGATAAAGAAACATGGATATGGTGCCCCAATAACACACCCATGATAAAAAAACATGGATATGGTGCCCCAATAAGACACGCATGATAAAGAAACATGGGTATGGTGCCCCAATAACACACCCATGATAAAGAAACATGGATATGGTGCCCCAATAACACACCCATGATAAAAAAACATGGATATGGTGCCCCAATAAGACACGCATGATAAAGAAACATGGGTATGGTGCCCCAATAACACACCCATGATAAAGAAACATGGATATGGTGCCCCAATAACACACCCATGATAAAGAAACATGGGTATGGTGCCCCAATAACACACCCATGATAAAGAAACATGGATATGGTGCCCCAATAAGACTCCCATGATAAAGAAACATGGGTATGGTGCCCCAATAAGACTCCCATGATAAAGAAACATGGGTATGGTGCCCCAATAAGACTCCCATGATAAAGAAACATGGGTATGGTGCCCCAATAAGACTCCCATGATAAAGAAACATGGGTATGGTGCTCTATAACTCGCCCATGATAGATATGTAAAGTTCCTCCACTGGAAACCTTTTTCATAAGATATTTCCATTTCTCATAAAATTTGAAGATTTGGCTCAATTTTCGTCATAAAATGATCTCCGGAGAGTAAGTTTAATTTAGAATGATGGACGAGTTATGGGTTCCTACGCGGTACACTTCACTCCGATCTTCCTTCAGCAAAGTGAAGCTAATTCTGTATTACAACCTAGGATTTCAAATGGCCTGTTATCCCAGGTGTAATGGGAGCAAATAAACACAGTAGAAAAAGTTTAGACTTATATTATCCTTCACCAATTATAACAGCAATATGTACACTATGTACAGTGATAAATATAGTGCACTCCACGGTAAGCAAGGCAGAAATAGAAGCCACAAAATAGCAGACCGTGCTTCAACCAGCTCTAGAGTGGGAATGACAAGGGCAGACAGGAGAGCGGTATCCACATAACCTCTGCGATTGTCAATCCCACCTTCTTATTGGCTAGAACCTGGTCACTAGTTGAACGATGGGGCCCCATCATCAACTATTAGCAACCTGGTTCGCTGGTTGGGGGAGATAGCCTGTAAATGAGGGTGTGTCCATGCGCCGAATAAAGGTTACGTACTCTTTGCATGCCACACCCCCACCCCTGAGAAGGCTCAGGATTAGGCTGCCACCTCCCAGTGGTAACCGTGCCGCCATGGCACAAAATAATGGGACCGCCTATCCTCTCCACCATCCAACTCTTAGATAGAGCTCAGCTTTCCTAGTGCCTGAAAGCCAAACCCTAAACTCAGAGTGAGACAGCAGTCAGATAAGCCAACATAGGTCCAAGATACAAGCGGACGGTAGCCCGTATCCCCTCACTAAAAAAAAAACCCCACATCAGGGGATAAAAAAAAAGAGCTTGAAAGGGGGGTTACCACAAATACATCCTAACCTAAATAAAATATTAAACTAGACTCTTGACAAAGAGTCTGCCAACACATTTTCTTTGCCGGCAATATATTTAATAAAAATATTGTAGGGCTGCAGCCTGAGAGTCCAACGCATAAGCCTTGTGTTGTGATTCTTCATGGCTTGGAGATAGACTAACGGGTTGTGATCACTGTAGACTGTGACCACCTGCGATGTTTGGCCCACATAAACATCGAAATGCTCCAAAGCCATTACCAGCGCGAGGGCTTCTTTTTCAATGGTAGAGTAAGCTCTCTGATGTGGCTGGAACTTGGCTGAAAAGTATGCGATTGGCTGCAGCTCCTTGTTCCCGATTTGTAATAGTACCGCCCCAACCCCAGACTCACAAGCATCAACCTGTAATGAAAAAGGTTTGGAGAAGTCTGGAGACAAGAGAATGGGTGCAGAGCACAATAATCTTTTTGCTTTATTAAAAGCAGTGTTACAATCTGACGTCCAATTAAAGGGAACTTTATGACTGGTAAGAGAGGTAAGAGGGGCTACAATATCTGAGAAATTCTTACAGAATCTTCTGTAAAATCCTATCATGCCTAGGAAACGTTGAAGAGATTTCCTATCATGAGGAACTGGATATTCTTTAATCGAAAGAACTTTAGCAAGTTTAGGTGCAACTTTACCACTACCTACTTCATGGCCTAGAAAAGTGACAGTGGCCTGGCCAAAGGAAGATTTAGACAAATTAACTGTTAATTGGGAATTCTTAAAGGTCTCAAACAGAGCTTTAAGTCTAAGTAGGTGTTGATCCCAAGTATCAGACACCACAACAATATCATCTAGGTATGCTGCCGTGCCTTCAAGTCCTTTAATAGCCTGATGGACGAGTTTCTGGAATGAAGAGGGGGAATTTTTCATTCCGAAGGGGGTAACTGTATACTGATAATGACCTCCTGGAATCACGAAGGCAGAGATTTCCTTCGCCTTATCTGTCAAAGGTACCTGATAGTAACCTTTAAGGAGATCTAATTTGGACACAAAAGTAGCCTTACCCACAAAGTCAATTACGTCATCCAGACGAGGAAGAGGGTAAGCATCTGTAATTGTGACCTCGTTCACTTTACGGTAGTCTGTGCACATACGAAACCCTCCATCAGCCTTTTTTACTAGGATGCACGGTGAAGCCCATGGACTAGACGACTCCTCCACTAAACCATGTTCTAACAAGAAGTCTACTTCCTGCTGAAGTAACCTTTGCTTTTCAGGATTAGCTCTGTAGGGGGAGAGTTTAATTGGTTTAGATTTTCCCACATCTACATCATGGTAACCTAACGTACATTTTTTCGGCACATCCGAAAAAATATTAGGATATGACTGTAGAAGCTCAGTTAAATTGGTTGCTTGTATTTCAGATAATCCATCCATTAACGGGCTAGGATCCTTGAGGAGGACAGAATTTGAAAGTTTAGTATTAATTTCAGAGAGAGTGCAAAGAGTCAGAGTCGTCCTCAGAGGTAGAGGACAGAGTCATTACTGGGACTTTATCTGGTGTATGAAAGGCCTTGATTTGATTAATGTGGTAAGTTTTTGTTTTTGAGGTCTTATCAATGGGAGCTACCACATAATTTAAATCAGATAATCTACTTACTATCTGCATAGGTCCCGTAAATCTAGCTTTCAAGGTGTGGCCAGGTATAGGTTCCTGCACCAACACCTTGTCTCCTGGATGGAAGGAGCGGAATTGTGCACTTTTGTCATACCTCTGTTTCATCTTACTTTGAGCTGTCTTTAGGTTAGCCGTGGCCAACTCACGTGCCACCTGCAACCTTGAAGACGGGTTGTAGAGTGCTGAGCTTACGTCTTCTCCCATCCATCCTTCTTTGAGCACCCGAAGAGGACCTCGTACATTGTGCCCAAAGATCAGCTCAAACGGACTATACCCTGTAGACTCTTGCACCGTCTCCCGTACTGAGAACAGCAACAAAGGTAGAGATTCATCCCAATCTGTCGGAAAGTGCATGCAAAAACTTCTCATCATTGTTTTTAATGTTTGGTGGAATCTTTCCAAGGCGCCTTGGGACTGAGGGTGATAGGCAGTGGATAAGTTGTGAATTATCCCTAACCTAGTTAATACTTCCCTAAATGCTTTGGCAGTGAAGTTAGTACCTTGATCACTTTGTATAGTTTTAGGAATGCCAAAACAAGAAATGAATTTTGTTAAAGCTTTGAGAATAGCTTTAGTATTGATACTACGCATTGGGATCGCTTCAGGATATCTGGTTACTTTATCCATAATTGTAAATAAATACTGATTTCCAGACTTTGACTTAGGTAGTGGACCTACACAATCTATAATTAAATCTGCAAAAGGTTCTCCATCAGCAGGTATGGGTTGGAGAGGTGCAGGTTTAATGGAATGTCCAGGTTTTCCAACTTGCTGACATTCTCGGCAACACCTAATATGATTCTTCACATCTTTCTTTAATTTTGGCCAATAAAATTCTTTTGTGATTCTATACAAGGTTTTTGTAATTCCTAAGTGACCTCCTGATGACGTATTATGAGCTATATTTAATATCTGAGGTCTATACTTGGTTGGAACCACTAACCTGTCGTATAATTGCCGGCTCTCTATCTCCTTACCAGTCTCAGTGCAAACCAAATAATCATTTTTAACT